>NC_051177.1:189070720-189370720 GCF_013339695.2 Rhipicephalus sanguineus
TCGCACAATAGGTCGCTGAAGATCTTTCTTTACTAGTGACCTTGTGAAGTTGAAGGTCAAACGCGAGCAGGTCTTTTGTGAGGTCGTACCGGGAGGAATGGGGCTATCGCTCTAATCAAAACGCTGGAAATCTGACGAACATAGTGCCCGTTTGGACAAAGATGTGCAGGTGTAACACGAAACACTGCGCGTCCGGGAATGTTCAACTACTCATCTGAACTTCAAGAACATATGCAGCAATGATTCGTCCTCAACAATGACAAAGCCGCCTTTACTGAAGTTGAAAGTGCGTGAAGGTCGACACTCAAGTGCAACGCGGAAGAGTAACTGCCGAAAAATCTATCGGCAAGATTTGTGCCGTACCGTGACCTTACGACTGCAAGCTAGCCGCGCACTTTTCTGTAAATTATTAATTTATTCTCTTTTAAGTCTTCGCATGCTTGCATTTATCCACAATAAAGAAGTTGTGTCCTCAGGATATCGTTATGATAAATGTATGTAGACAGGTGCTCACTGGATCTTCGTGCGGAAAACAAAATGCAATCACATTTTGTTTTCTGGGCAGGCTTGCTACAAAGAGAGACTTCTAGGTATTTTTACTAGTTTGAATGTCAATCGCCTACTATCTTACCCTACATGGATCATGCCAGGCTTTAAGATGACAGAAGGTGTTGCCTGAATTTCAGTGTTTTCATGCTGTATTGGGGGAAAATTCACGCACTTCCAAGGATTGGAACCACCTTCCTTTTACGTCGCTCGCGCACAGCGTACACCTTCCTATTTTTTTGTGCCGCATTGTCATCTGTAAAGCTCTTTGTAATGAGGGTAAAATATAAGAAATGAAAGAAGGCGAGAGAAGCGTCCAATGAACTTTACAATCTCGTAGTGTGTGGTTGATAGAAAACCTTGTAGGGGGCAGCGAAAGCTTTTAAGGTAGGTCACCACATTGAAAAACGCAGTTTTCAAAAAAAAAAAATACTTTTTTTTATTTAGCATTTTCATGCTGCCTGTCTACCAAAAATATTTACCTACAGAGACTGTGTAGTCATTTTGAGCCGTTCGGAAGATATAACCAATTTTCGAACCCCTCCTAGACGCATCCAAAACCGAACTGAAGCTTTCTGTTTCTACAACACCTGCAGTCTCGTCATAAATGCCTCTTCGTGAACATATTACGTAATGCTAAGTTGTCTAATATGTTCTAAAGCTTGCGGGACACGATGTTGTTCGATTTACTTAAAACTTTTCACTACTGTGCATCGGCACACTGTTGTTTGAGTTTTGCGAGTTTTCGCTCGGCTGTCTGTGCTTTTTCGCACGCCATTTCAAGCTCTTGGACTTAGCTCTGTCCTTTCAAGGAGAAAGTTCTAGTACCCATGAAATATGACGTACTTTAGGACCAAGAAGAAGCGTCAACGGAAGTTAGGGAACCAATGTACCAAGCGTGGACCAGCTGTGGAGCACGTGGATGACTCAGCTGCAGACACAAAACGAGCTAGGAAAAAAAATATATGCTTGAGCTCGCTCAAAAAGAAATTGTGGCGCTTCAAAGCAAGTCCCAGGCTATGGACCTGGTACATTTCAAACATATATGAATGCTTCTTTAGTACATAGAGATTCGGCTCAAATTTTTAAAGCAATTTTTCTCAAAACATGTTTTGTGCATGCTATAGTTACGCGAGCAATGATAACTTTCCTTCTAATCAATATTTTCACATAACATCTTTTGTGCCATATTTGATAGGTTGAACTTGCATTCAAGCAGAATGATTGAAAATGAACGGTCATTTCTTGTAATATGACTGTCACAAATTAGCGTGTTATACAGCGCGCGCGCGGCCGCTTTCAAGGAGCTGCGCGACAGAACGGCGCGAGTCGCGCGCCCAAGAAGCGCGAAAGACGAAAAAACAAGCATCAAAAGACGCCGGCGCGCCGCATTCTCCTCACCCACTCGAGCCAGACGCAGTCAACACGATCTAACGCCCGGCAAAGCCTGGATCTTTCTAGAAGGAAAGGGTGACACATCCGCGAGCGATGCCGCCGCGATTCGAACCTACGAGAAAGATCTCGCCCCTTCTGTAACCTTGGCTGTATTGCACGCCGAAGAACCCTCCTGACGCTTCTAGAAACCGGGGGAGAAGGGATAAAAGCGTGCAATCGAGTAGTGCAGAGGGGAGTCAGTCGAGGAGGCAGGCGGACAGTCGAGACAGGAGTGAGTCAGTCGGCCCAGTGATGGTGAAGTTACGCTAAGTGTGGCTCCGTTAGCCAGAGAAGACGTGTTTATGATGGTGTGCGGTCAGTCGATCGTCGATTTGGAAGAATCCGATGACGACACCGTGTGAGCCGTGACAAGTCACGACGACGGTTGAGCTACGACGATCAACGCTGGAGCTGGCGTGAGTGTTTCCTTGAAGAGGAGCCTTCAATTACCGTCCAAGTATTGTGGACTGGATACGCCATTGTTTATTCAGGACTTTAACTGTCGTTGAATAGTTGTAATGCATGCGATTGCATTCGTAGCGTGTGATCTGTTTGTCTAGCTCCCGTTGTGTAAACACCATCCGAGTTATATTGTGAAGTTGTAACTATTACCAGCCGAGTGTGCACGGGTTTGTTATTTGTATTGCCTTAACTGAGAATATATTTCGTTTTTCGTTTGTGTTGTCGACTCTCGGCTCTGACTCGGTCTTTGGACCACAACCGGCGTTCGCTGGCGCACCAAAGGACCAACTCTAAATTGTCCGCGCTTTCGTGGTGCGTTTTCGGAGGGCCGTGACGCCAGCCCTTAGAATCCGCCCGGCGATTACCGTCCCCATTAACGGGATTAGTGACAATGACCAATTGTGTGGAAGAAAAACCTGCCAAATATCAACTTTATCAGAATTTTTATGATAACCCGCATTAGCTTAGAGATACGGTTATCGTGGGGGTTACATACACAGGGTATTGTATCACTACGTACCTGCCTAGTCGTGCTTGAATGGCACAACAATTTTGCAGTTATGACTGTTGGCGCAACATGAATATTTCGGCATATTTAGATTTTATAAATTTACTTTTCACATTTTAGCAATTTCATCATCTTAAAGTGTAAATAAATTTACCTAAGCGCTACAAGCCAAAACATAATTATAACTTTTGAAGTACAACCGTAAAATCTTTTCTCGAAGGTGGTGATGTACCTTAATGCCAACAAAAAGCTGTTTCAGCTAGCTACGTCTGTGGTTCACGCTAAGTGAATGGTTTTGCGGTGGCACGCGGAACCATGACAGCGTAGATGACCATCGTCGTTGTGCCGTCGCGTCAGAATAAACTTCTCCTAATGATGCTGCAGCTAAAGCTACTTAATTCCTCACAGTATGCCACAGCACGAAGTCCGATGACTTGCTGGCAAAAACTGAACACGCAACCTCGTTCACTGTGTCAAATTGTCAAGCTTTTTTTCTCATGCAGGGAGCATGAAAACTTGCAGTAATTAAGAGATCCAAGAAGCTGTCGAGCTGCAGGAAAGCAGGATACACTCTAAGAAAAAAAAGAGTCAAAAGAGGGTCACGGCCGCGTGATTCTCTTCGGGTGTCCATTTGACCCCTTTTGGAAGGTACAGGCAGAGAAAGAGAGTTCGCAATTCGACTGGAGTCACGGGACTCTCCTGAAGCGCGTTTCGATTGGCGGCGCCGCCGTATACGCCATACATATCGCGCGCTTGCCCTTTGGCGCCGTTGTGGCGCGTTGGCTCGACGACGGAGGCGAGGCAACGCGCCACAACGGCGCCGGGGTGGCGTGCTGCTTCTGTTTTCCTCTCTGTCTCCTCGTCTATTGAATGCGTTGCGTGTTGGTTGCACGGGCTGTGTGTGTTCTTGCGCTTCTTCGGTGGTGTTGGTGTTGACGCCGGCTCCGTGCACGAAGTGACGCGGTGACGCTTGAGGACGGAATATTCCTGGAGCTGCGACAGGAACAACGGGCGCCAGTTAACGGTGAGTGTACTGCTTTCGTAGGTACTAATTATACAGCTTTAGCTGGGCGTCTGCAGCAGCTCTGCGGAAGTTATCTGCCAGCCATTTCCAACAGCAGCCTGTGTCCGCAGGGCTGTTGCGGATGCCCAACTAAAGCTGTCAGTTAACGAGTTGCCACCGCTATGCGCGTTGCTGTGCAAGCTCCCTTATAGTGAACGATGCAAACAATTATCAAGGGTCATTTTTGCTGATCGCACGTTGTGTCTGCGCTACTGAATGTGCAAGATGTCGTTTTGAGATGCACTTTAGTCTACTTCATAACATTTCCATCGACCTTGAGTGTGTAGCGTGCTTCGGCGCGTGGGAACGTGAAAAAAAAAAAAATGCCTGTGTACGGAACGCTCAGACGCACTATATATAATGGTTTTTGTTGGCTTAAAGACGGTAGTTTGAGGTGCAGATATAGTACGGTGCTTCCAGAACGTACGCGGTCATTCAAGTTGGACACGCTTCACCGGTAAAGTGAAAAAGCTCTAGACTTTCGACGGCGCCCGTTGGTGCGGCCGCGGCCGTGCACTCTTCCCTCGTTTCTGTTTGCTGTTTCGTGATTTGCATACACTGCGATGACGTTGGGCGTTATTACAGAATCGAGTGAGTGTGCGTGATTGTGGGAGCTATGTGCGGTAATTCTAAAATATGGCATATCTGATCTCGACGTCAAAAAACTTGGTTCCTGACCATGCCTGTTTGCATTTGTTGTTTTGTTGTTAGCCTTTATTATGTCTGTGTGAACCACTCATTGTGTAGGTTTTGCAAACGTTTACTGCAATTTCATTTTCTCATCATAATATCACGTTCTGCTTTTCAGATACCGTTTTTCATGGTGCTCACGCTGGACAGGAGCGACAAACTAGCAAGCCACAAGTCTGATGCCTCAAGCCGTCACCACTTTTTGATTTATTTTTAATCACAAGGAATAAATATGGAAACATGATGGCGATTTCTGCTGTTCATTTAGCACCTTATGACACTGTGCACATCACAGTCACACATTTTGGTGTGCTATACTCATAGAAGCATGTAAATGAGGAATACCCGAACTTCTTAATTGGAAATCACAGACCATATTTTCGCGCTTTCTATATAACTTTGCTGGAAAATATGTGTTGTTTTGACGAGTTTTATTAAAATAATGCTAAAACTGAACTATTCCTTTTTTACAGTCGCTGGGCAGAACGGCAAGTATTATTGGACTTGCTTAAAATGAATACTCCACTATTTTCAACAGTAATCGCGCAAAAGTAGAGCAAGGATCAAATGAGTAGCTTAAAATACTTGTGGAGTCGCTTGATGCTTCGGTGTGGGTCCCTTGACCACCCTAGGAGCGTTACCGGCAAGAGTCGTCTGACTCCCTATAAGTGGTAACGTGATCCTCCCGATAAAAGTCTTTGCACTCTTCCTAGAGGATCAGGGGACTCTCCTAGAGCGAGCCGACCCTGACCCACCAAGAGAGTCACCGTGACTATTTAAAGAGAGTCGTATACGTGGCAAGTCAAAACTCTCCGAAAAGAGTCACGCATACTCTTTTTTTTCTTAGAGTGTACAGTATTTTGTATTCAGTAGGGCGCCTAGATGCTGTAGATGGTCCCTGACACGAATTGGCCCATCTGTTTCTTGGAATGAGTGCAGTGTAAGCACCCATATTCAAGGCTGCGCATGGCATTCAACTGGGGTTGTCTCCGATTAGAAGTCACCATAATGCAATATTTCAAGCCAGTGCAACAGAACTGGTCGAGTCTCTCGTGCTAATATTTGTGCGTATACTGAGAATTAAGTAGAAGCTGATTGTCCATTTTATGATCGGCAGTACCCTAAATATATGTGTGTAATCACTGAGAAGACAAAAGTCGCTTCATTAACTGCTGCGCTGAGAAAACTGCTACTCGATATGGCGTTACATTTTTTTATGTCCGCAGTGTCTACGATGGTCAAAGCTGAAGTGAAAAAGACCAAGACTTTCATGGCGTATTTCCGTCACGGAAATACATCAGAAAAAGGAACGCCATCAGATGTCAAAGAAAAAACTAAAGAAAAAGTACCGCTGACAGGAGTCGAACCCATGAAACTTTCAGTCCGCGGAGATGGCGGGCGGGCGTTTAGCCCACAGAGATACCGCCAAACACATTACGGAGGCTACATGAACGCGCCTTATATCTTTCACACTTTCCTCTCAGTGTTCTTGGATGAATGAACGGATGGATGGATGGATGGATGGATGGATGGATGGATGGATGGATGGATGGATGGATGGATGGATGGATGGATGGATGGATGGATGGATGGATGGATCGATGGATGGATGGATGGATGGATGAATAGATGGATGGATGGATGCTATGAGCGTCCGCTTGATAACGGGGCGGTCACATGTGTGCCACCAGGCTCGAAAAAACAAAAAAAAAACGCGCCGTTGCTACGACCGTCCCATTCGGCGCGTTTCCAATAAAAGTGTAATCTTTTGAACGCTTTAACACCGCGAGGTGGCGGATTTAGCCTAAGCCTTGCTCATAGCATCCATCGATATGGAAAAATAGCTCTCTGACGCTCGCCTGGCTGTCGCACCGCGTTCCGCTGTCGGCCTGTGAGAATTACCTGCCGGGCTAGAGGGAAGACACGGCACGCGTTGCGTTCCTCTTCGCGTTTCACGACGCTTTGAAAGAGTGCATATTGAGTATCAGTGTTTATTATGCGCTTGTTGATGCCATCTTTGCGTGGGATTCACCGTATGCGGTGTCCACGTATGAGTAAAGAGCTTCTGCTACCGCAAGGGTTGAATCATGATCACGCGCGTTAGTCGTCGGTATGGAGATGTGCCACTATGCGTCAACGTGAGTACGTCCACATCAAGCGGTGCTATAAATGCTAGACAACAGTAGACATTGTACAAACGCTCATATACCAATTCACTCTAAACAATCAACTACTTTGTGACGACACGTTTTACTTTCGTGTTATACCTATTCCTATGACGGAGGGATCAGCCATTTATTTTATTTCAAACTTACAAATTACCCTCCGCGACTGACCGAAACTGTTTGTGCTAACACTTGCAGTAATTACACTTACGTTAACGCCTTGGCGACATCAGCGGCCATGGACTCATATATCAGAGGGTAGTGCAGTATGGTGTAGCTGGGCTGGTGCTCCGAGTCAGCCTTGTCCTTCATACGTTCGGAAATAATCTGCAGGGTAGAAAAAAAGGCAAGAATGATTACTACGGCAAATCGCATTAGGATAAGCGGGAGACTACTGCGTCAGATGGGTACGTATGCGCTTTTTTGTCAGCTCGCATCTTTGCTTTCCAGTTCAGTGTTATGTAGTGGCGAATGCCACTACATTACACTGAACCGGATTGTTGATTTTTCCACGTACAAAAGCAATAACTGCGACGAGAATAATACTCACTCACTCACTCACTCACTCACTCACGCAGTCATGACAATTGATAGCCAGTTAAGAAACTTTTCAGTCTTCTGGTAATGACATTAAAGAACTCGCTGGGCGCTTTTACTTGAAAGTTGAGACTGCTTTCCAAGTTTGGACCATTTACCCTTGTCACCGGGACGTTTGGAAGGGCTTCCAAACGGTAGACTGTTAACTCAAACGCGAAGTTAGAGCCGCTACACGGGCACGGTGAGGCCGCTGATTCAAAAGCCTATTGAGTTGACCGACTACCCTTCAGCTCTATACATCGGCACCCGTATATGTCGAGGAAAAAAAAGAACGGGAAATAATTTGATATATCTCATAATTCGATATAAAGCTTCTGAAGAGTTGTCGTATTATCGGAGTGAATTTCGGTGCGCAAGTTGGCTTCACGAAAGTGCTTCACGATAACGCAAAAAAAGTATGGTGGTTGACAATTTGCCATTCTTAACCCTTCCGCCACCTTGCGGGAACACGCAGAACTGGTTTGCAAAAAAGAAAAAGGCGGTTTTGCGGCCATAAAAGGAGGGGGTGGGGGTTTATTTGTCAACGGTTTGTTGCTGGGGTGCGTGTTTTATGCAGGGGCGGGTTATAAGCGAGAAAATCTGGTGTAGATAAAAACATCGCTTGAAAAAATTTACCGATGATTATGATACTGTCTAATGCGAAGCTTCGTGTTGTGGCAAGGCCAGCGGTGTTTGAAGTTTTAGCTATCCGCAGTTGTATCAGTGTAATATTCGTTACATATTGCCACAGAAACTGCCAGCGCACGAGTGCTAGGCACACCACTCTGTAAATCGCAGACATCGCGAATCAAGCGAAACGCCGACAGCGCTTGAGTGATACGCACAACACTCTGTGCATTCCAGGCGTCGCGAACCAAGCGAAGCGGCGAAGCACTGATAGCCCCGTTACGACAAGCGAAGCCAGCCGCAGTGCATGTGCCAGCCCTGCATGCGCACGACCTCCGACGGAGGGGTCAGCGCGCGTGACGGAGGAAGTAAGCGAAGTTAGGGGCCAGTCGCTAGTGATTACGACAGACTCCGCATTCGCGCTCTTTCGTCCTCGTTCGCTCTATCGGTTACGCCGCTGACGCTAATGGCGGCGCCGCTGAACGCAGGAACGGGCGCCTTGAGCTGCGCTCGAATATGCTCATCCACGGTTGTGCGTACCCGTCAGACGTCGGAGGCCTCTAGTCCGTCGTTCGCCTAATGGATGCCTAGTGCTTCACTAGAATACAGTGAAACCTCGGTGATACGATCACAGCTCATACGAATTTCGGGGTGATACGAATTTTTCGTTGGTCGCGGCAACACCGTGGTCCCGGCCAAGGCCCATTAGCCTGCAATGTTGTGGAGTACGGTTGTTGTGAACCGATTTTCACCCAGCGACGTTTGATACGAACGTTCGCTACCACCCAGGTACGAAGAGGTGCTGTCCGCGCTGTCGCGGAAGACGCGCCAAGCACGTGCGAGCGCGGGAATGCGAGCGTGGGCATGCGCGCCGCACCGCCAAATCATCAGAATCACGGTCTAAGAAAAACACTTTTCTTACGGTCAGAATAAACCTTGAGAGACGCGTCACGGCCTCCGAGTGTCGCGCGGTACAAAGCACCTGTTTCAATAATTAAATACGCGCGTATTGGCTGCATATTTACGACTGCTGGTATGATTGCCGACATCAAAAGCTTAACTGACAATCATTCAGGTTCGTCGCATGGTAATTTTCCATGCTTTCTGGTGATACGAATTTTGGATGATACGAATATTTTTGGTGGTCCCGTGAGATTCGTATCACCGAGGTTTCACCGTACTTTCGGGATGCGCTACGCAGCGGCGACGGCAGACTGCTTTTCTTCAAGTTCAACTGTGTTGCACAAAGCCACCTTTGCGGAGTACAGCAGCTTCTTCTATTTCATGGAAGCTATCACGTTAACAAATTTAAGGAGCGGGAAAATGCGTGGAAGCGAATGGCGACCGCGAACGGTGGGCTGACGGGCGCCACGACGAGGGCAAGCGATAGCTTCTACTCACTCCACGCGACGCCCTCCTAATCTCAGTGTTTTAGCGTACTCAAGTCACAGCCACCGCTTCAAAATTTCTACGGGAAAGCCCCCTTCAGCGTGAAAAACGAACTTGTAAGAGAAAGGGAACTTGTAGTGGTGTTTCGGCAGGAATGCTCATGGGACACGGGTATTACTAAAAAAAGACAAAAACAAGCCCAGTGCGATGATTCCACAGTGACAATTTCCAAGCAGCAAGCGACGCACTTTTCCTCTGCCGCGCTTCGAGCGAGAGTGAAGGTCAGGCGCTCAGGTTCCATAGGCAACCATTGGTCGGCAAAAAAAGTGGAGCTCACTCAGACCCACTCAAGAAATAGATTTTGCTCTGAGGGCTCACTAGAACTCAGACTCACGAAATTTTTTCTCAACCGGACTCACTCAGACTCGCGGCTTCACCTGAGTCTGAGCGAGCCTGAGTGAGTCGACTCATGAGTCCGTTGGCGAAAAAATAGCTTTTTCGATCCTGGTCTCAATCCTCTTTAACCCCAATATCTCACGTAATTGGTGCTCTACGATATGCCTTTTGACCTTGTGCCTTGACATACGAGTTATCATATATCATATGTCATCATTATTATATATCAACTCCGTAAGGATAATTGTGTGAAATACGCGACTCACACGAGATACTTTTATGAGGAACTTCCCATGAAAGAGTTTGCGGGTGAAGGTCGTGGCACGCCTTCCCTTAACTCACGCCCCTGAACAGCACACTAGCATTCATGCGCCTCCTGAACAATATTCAGGAGGCGCATGAATGCTAGTGTGCTGAGATATATGTGAATAGACTTGAGTATGAACGTAAGCCAATATAAGTCCGATAGCAATGCTGAAAATGTGTAGATAGGACAATAAGCCGGCAACAAAAGGTGGAGCTCACTCGGACTCAGATTCACCAATATTTTCCTCAACTGGACTCACTCGCACTCAGGCTCAGTAAAATGTTCTTCAACCAGACTCACCCGGACTGAAACTCACCAAAATATTACTCACCCGGACTCACTCATACTCAGACGCACGGCCCGATCCGAGTCTGAGTGAGTCTGAGTGGACTCATGGTGAGATTGCCGACCTATGTACGCAACACAGGCTGATCGCAACGTCGCTGAACATAGCATGTGATCTCAGTTAATCATCCGAAGCACGACGAAGCTGTAAAGGAAGTTCACGCGGAATTCTTGGAAAGAAAGCTTGCCAGTGAACCAGATATAAGTCCTGGTATGAGATTTTAACTCCAGACCAACGTCTTCCGGGGACGGATGTGCTTCGCGACTGAGGAATCATTGCATATTATACTTCATGCTGCAAATGCGCGGATGCCCGTCTTTCGTTTTCGTGAACTTCGCTACACCTTGTGGGATTGCGCAGAATGATTGTGTTATGTTAAGCGTTCATGCCCTCCGATATGTCAAATTATTCGTCATCGTACCGCAATCTTCTGGCCTCCGATTACCTCAGACATACCAGGGGCCACCTTGGAAAGACATTGCTGGCGGATTGAAATCTCTGATCAGAGCAAATTTTTCGACAGCTGAGAGTTTTCTTTCTGAGTAATCAGTATGACTTTCTTTTCTCGCGTTGCGCTACAAACCTGGTAAATGACGTGTTCCCGCTTTCATGTACGTCCATGACAAGCTTTCTTATTCCTAGTTACATCACAGCGTTGTGAACATGGGATCGGTAGCGACCGCGAAACGTAATATACGTTTATTATCTTTTGATCAATCCGATTGCCTGTTTTATTTTGTCAATGAATCACACTCGCGTGTCGAGTTTTCGTCGAACCTAGGATTATATCATAACGTATACTATTTTAGTAGTGACGGATATAATAGAAGCTGGTACACTCTAGAAAGAATAGCCAAGAGTGCTACTGAATTATTCAGTAACATATATAAAATGATCTAGATATAATTTTGTTATATATTTAATGGCGCTTCGATTGCTATACTAAGCGTGAGAGCACCACTGTCGTTTAGCGTAGCAGCCATGGTCAGTTTTCTGCTGAACCTGGCTAGGTTGTTTGTCAACATCACAATTATAGCCAGTAGGGCTTCCACGGTAATGTGACAAATCACCAACCTCCAAGCGACGTGAACCACTATTATAGCTCGTCAGTAAGCAGAGCGACGACAAGTTGAAGGTCCGCTGTAAATGTTTATTCTGAAGTGTTTATTCCGTCTGTCTTCATGAGACATTGTATTTCCAGCGAACTGAGGATTATCGCTGTCTTTCTGTATATTAGCAGTGAAAAGTGGGGTCTCAAAGGAGCTCCGTGTTATAACAAATATGCAGATCTTGCTGCGTAAAGGACGTCAACGCATTCTATGGCTATGTTCGTAATGTACGAGCATGCGCCTTCGTCGCTCCATAGGCCATGTGCATTACAGCGTTGATGTCAGCTGATCAACAACGCGTTCTTAACTGTTTCGTGACTATGGGAAAACTAGCTACAATTTGTATGTTTTAGTAATGATTTTTTATTAGCAATAATATGGAAGATACAGCGTAATATTATATAACAAGATGAAGCTCAGTGATTGTACGTTTCAGTGATATTGCTTCACAACATTCATATTATGTCATAATATGCAAATGTAATATTGAATGCTAGATTTACTGAACATTGCATAGATAATATATAATGTTATGCCTCCAACATGAAACAAAAAAAAACAAAAATACTCTGAGATTTACAAAACATTTGCTCAACAGCTTTCTGTATTAGAGGAAAGTTTGAATGATCTAGCTCAAAAAGCGTATGAGTTGCATTTTTTTGTCTGCCCATTGAAAACTGCATTATTCCATCATGTTACACGGTTATATTTTTTCCTTCTAAAAATTTTTCAAACATAGCAATAAAATAAACATAATTGAGAACCGGAGCAAATTTGCTAATGAGCCGTAGGTATTTTAGCAAATTATGCAAAATAGCAGCACGGAAAAAAAATCAGATACTAAAAAGTAGCACTACACACGACCACAAAACATGCTGAAGCATGGCTTGACCGCACACAATAAAAGTATTCTATATTTGTAAGCTACAAACACGTCGTCACATTTCAGTATCTGGCATGATTGAAATTCGTGGAACCATGTCTGAAAGTTCTAAGATGTAAAAAAATGATTTTTCTAAGGTTGGTGTGCCAATGGGCACAACAGGCGTTACAACTGGCATTTGTCCAGTCGTCAACTTTCATGTCCTTTTAGCACTTTTTATATTTTCTCCGCTGCTGTAATGGGTAGGAATTGTTCTGAATGTACTTCTTTTGGAAGGTGTAGTCGCGGAAGCGCGACGATGCCAATATAGATCAGCAGGCAAATGAAATTCACCATCTCTGCGGCCGTGACCATTTCCTAAGCAGCATCATCTTTGGCAAGACTGCTTCTACAGGAATTGAAAGCACACACACACTAGTTTTTGTTAACACAAATCCTACTTATGACCTCCAGTGTGAAAAAGATGCCCAAAACGCCGATTTTTCATGTGACACTTATCGCTTCACTACGCAGCACTACTCTGAGGCAGGGCGGGGCAGTATTGCGATACAAGAGTATCGCGATAGTATTTCAGAGATACTTTTGAGTATCTGTATTTCTGTATCGAGATACATTTGAAAAATGTATTTGTATATCAGTAGTGAAATACATTTACGATGTATCGCCTGTATCGCGATACTATGCAGGACACTGGTATCTCGTTACATTGTTTTTTTTTGTGTCGGAAATGCGTTGAGGCATGTTTCCAATGGGAAAAGGACGTTTTTTTTTTCTTTTTTGTGCCAAGACAAGCAAAAGCGCGCTGCCGGTCGCCGACAGATAGGGCGGCGATGGTTTCCCCTCAAGCACAGAATGGTCCATGTGGTAAAGCGCGCGACGCCGCAGACGGCAGAATCGCGGGGGCAGTGTTGTCGGCCTCTGCCGACGAAAGTCGCTGTCTCTCAAGGTCAGTGCGGCACGCCTAATTTTTTTTTTTCGGGCGGCAAGCCATTACTTCGCGACCCCCCGCGCGGATACCGCCTTGGAACAGGCTTTGCAATGCTTCGCGTGCGTTCAGTTTCCAAAGCGGCGGCACTTCTAAAAGCAGTTCCCGTAGTCGTGGCAGAAGTGACTAGAAGATGGCTATCTTTGACGCGCTTTCAGCCACCTCTCCTATGTCAGGGTGCGTTCCTAATTGATTACATGCGTGAAACGGTCTTTTGTGGTAGCAGGCTCCCCCACCGCCGGAGCAGACTTCGCCTGTTGCGGCTTTTTGAAATGGGTGCTGGTAGCGTCGGTGGTGGTGAAAGGTTCATTGCAGACGACAGGTTCAGACGGCTGAGGATTCCGAAGATGGGGACCGACTTCGGATTCTGAACAGTCAGAACAACCCAAGTGAGGGCGGAAGTGTTTCGGTATTAGATGTCCCGAGAAGAGATATCTCCACGCCGCAGGGCAATCCGGCTATGAAGGCGGTATTTATTCACTATAACACGAATGTGTGCTCGCCTTCAACGGTAGACAGACTTTCTTTCTTTCGTGAGTCTTGTGCTGAGGCTGAACCGACGCTGTTAGAAGACAGCCCATTTGAGAAGCCTACACAGCAACCTTCTCAGCAAAGCAGATCTTCAAAATAAATGTGTGCTTTTTCTCAATTCACTGGTGTTCATTAGTGATCCGAGTGATTTGCTTAAAGTGTGCTATTTCTAGCATTGCTTAGTTTGTTCGCCAAGTATGTCGATTTCGGTGTCCAATCCTTGTTACTGTTGCTGTGATATAGTGTGTTTTTATTGGAATTGATACTTGTAATTATGTCATTATTGCTAATTATGTACTTTGTCCCCCCCTCCCCTGCAATGTCTTAATGGCGCTGAGGGTACTGTAATAAATCAATATATGAACTGAACGTTTCAATGCGCTGTAACTTTAATTACAACATTATGCTGCACTAATAGGTGTCTTTGCGTAGTATGACCATTCCTTGAAATAAAAAAAAGTATTCCAGTATCTGTATCGCTGTAACTGTATTCCGAAATACTTTTTTCGTCTTATTGCAAAAGTATCTCCGAAATATCCCGTTACGTTAAAGGCAAATGTATCTCAGTATCTGTACTTTAGGCTTCCAATTCATGTATTTCGATATCTGTATTCCGGAATACTTTCCTGAGTATCTCTGCCCAGCCCTGCTCGGAGGTCACGGCCGGGTAGCTTTCTTGAGCTGAACATTACAAACTCTCTACTGTTTGAAGATTATGTCCCCGAAACTTTACCGTATACTATTGAGAAACAACAAATAAAATATATAACAGTGTGAACATCCTCATGAGATTTCAATCGGAGCAAAAAATCAACATGCCAGAAAGCATAACGTACTGATCAAGACCTCAATACGATCCGGACTCGTTCTGCGGTTTTTTAGCATTCTACCTATATTTCCTTGATTTGGCATCATTCTCGGAGTCGCTTCCGCTCGAAACAGCAGAAACATCGCTTGCGGACGCATCAGAATTGTCAGAAGAACAACATTTCTGAGTGGGTCTCACTAGCGTTTTGTCTGCCATTTTCGCGTACAAACCAAGCGAACCAGTATCTTTGAGTTGCTGTTAAGAATTGCCGCCGCTCAGGAAGCAAACTAAGTATGCAAGAGACGAAACATTAGTGCTTACAGAGTGTGACAGAGGGTGCAGCTAGTTAATAGGTGCGGCCGTACTTTTATATTCTCATTCGGCGTGTTCGGGTAACCGGTGACTCACGTTCTATAGGCGCGGTCAGCAAAGAGTTCATTTCAGCTGCCACATCCCCATGACCATTTAGCTGCCTCTATTATTCTCACAATAAATAATTCGCAAAAAGTTAGCAAGCATACCCCAATAAATTGGGTCATTAGCGTCATAACGGCCAATAGTGGCGTAAGGTATAGAAACAAAATTGTACACATGAAGATTACGCGTACGTAGACGATCGTCCACATTTAGTGGAAACAACGCACTGGTATTCTTACCAATATAACTTCAGCATTCTTTGTCGTTTACGGAGTAAAGGCGCGTTCTTGAAGTATAAGGAGAACGTCAATGAATAAAGGGAGATGACGTGAGCTACATAGTAACCAACAGCTCTTGAATGCTAGTGATGTTATTTTAACTGAATGCGTTGACCCTGCACAGGTCTGTTCTTTTTTTCGCCTCTCACTGCTCGTCAATTTGCCTTGCAGTTCACTGAGCCTCTCACAAGAAATGCTGAAAAATTGTACTGAGCTGCGCCTATACTAGCGATTTCATGAATGTCCAGGCTCATATAGGCAAATTTTTGTGTCAGGCTATGCAGCACTGGAATCAGCCGATGTGCGTCACTTTCCACAACTGACAACCCGCTTTGACAGAGCCGTCCATGCACCTAAATGCAGGTTGTTTGACCACTTTACGCGAATGAAATTTGGACGAGTGCAGCAACACAAACCTGGAGGCCTTTCGCCGATTGCATGACGTACTGGAAAGTATCGAAGCCCGTGAGTATCGGTGGCGTGTTGACCTGTCCGTAGTGGTACACACGGTGGGACCACATTTCGTCCAAGGACGTCTTTGTCGCTTGTTCCGCGACCAGAGCGCTCATGAAGGTCTCGTTTCTACAAAAACTTCAAACACAAGAAATTGATGGCATTCAATTAATATGATAAGTTGCTCGTTACAGCTCTACTGTGCTGATTTGAGTAGGTAATGGAATCATGAAATCATTGTCCATATCGTGAACATCAGCCAAATTTATAAGAAACTTCTATAATAAAACCTTCATAAAGAAAACGCTGTCAAGTCAATCAAGAAATTTCTACCCATACAGGGACAGTGAATCGGTGTACACTACTAAGTTTAGGATATAGCTTAAGGGTGGGGGTCGTGACGTTGATGAAGGAAGCAGTCGGCGTGTCCAAGATGATACCCTTTATTTGGCCGAACTTGTGGCCGGGAAACGGAAAGTTAAAGGGTTAAAGTACAAGCAATACACACTGTGCACTGATAGCGGCGAACAGAGCGTCGGCAGTCGTTAATCTGACAAACAAAACGGAAAGGCGAGCTAGTTGGTACTGATTCATACTGGCGTAATAGTTGCGCAAGAAATAAGAAGACAAGAAA
Source organism: Rhipicephalus sanguineus (assembly GCF_013339695.2). Taxonomy (NCBI): domain Eukaryota; kingdom Metazoa; phylum Arthropoda; class Arachnida; order Ixodida; family Ixodidae; genus Rhipicephalus; species Rhipicephalus sanguineus. The sequence goes on from NC_051177.1 coordinate 189,087,328, forward strand.
GTGAACACCACGAGCGCATGTGGTGATCACTTTCTAGTCTTCTTCTTTTTTGCACCACTATTACGCCAGTATGAATCTTACAAGTGCTAAAGCGTGTCGGCTTTTATGAGTGTGCTATCGAAGATTCCAGTGGAATCACTAGTGGCGCCGTAATCTCTCGAAGAAACTAGACTATTTGCGGCCTTCGCAAAACCTTAACGGAATAATATAAAAGAATAATGAAGCTTTGGAAACATCACGGCGCGCTCTGCGCAGAGCGCTGCAAGAAGTCTTTGCGGGTGAAGCCCGAATACGTCAAAATAACACGCGTGGCAATATTCGATCGTGCGTCTAGTTATCAAAGCTTACTGTGAATACAATGATTCGTTTGCAGCGCCTGTAATTCAGTGTTAGCTATCTTTCTTGACCCCGATGTTTTTATGATGGAGCAATCAGTATTATCGCACTGAATTTTAGAATAAAGCACGATGGAATATGACTATAGCCACACGTGTAAGTGCTAATGCCCTGTAAGCGAAATTAGCTTTCGTTTGGTATAAGCGTTGGTCACTTATATACACCCCCGTTTAGCTGTACAAATGTAAATGCTTCTCTTATAATCCAGGCATGCTGTTTCAATCAAGCTCGCTTAAATTATTCGAATCTATTGGCCTCTACTGATGGCACTACTATGATTAGAACAATCCGCCAATGTTGTTAACTGCACACACAAATTTATGCCCCTTTCCCACAAATCCAGTGACAACCTACCTGTAGCTATAGTTGTCTGTGCGCGTACAAGCGCTGAGTTCTTTTTTTTTTTTGCTTTCCAACCGCTGCTTATGTTAACAAATAGCGAGCAGTCCTGCAACTTATTTGCAAGATATCTAGCTTCGCAGCCGATGTTTGGTGGTGCGGAATAAGTTATCGTTACGGTTTTTCGGCCCCGTGTACGGTTTCTAAAAGACTGTCCGCAAGAATGCCCCCCCCCCCCCTTGATGCACTCACTCGTGGTCAATTCCGATTCCGTACTCCGTTTTACTGTGATGACTGGCAGTGTCCAGGAAATGCGCGAGGTCACTCTTGTAGGGGGGAATCAGCGTGCTGCCTCCGGTGACGAAGAGCGAGTTGAACATGGTGATGGCGCACACTCCATCATCGGGATACACGAACGCTCTAATAGACAGCCTGGCACGCAGGGTGCACAGCAACACGCCATCCAGCACCAATTTGCCTGAGGAGGAACGACACACAGAAACAGGGCGTGAGTCAGGGAGATTTTCTTAATTTAATAAAAAAGACAATATACGTCGATAATTAGGCTGCAGTTTCTGCTTTTCAGAGTGTGATATTGAAGGGACAGATATTCAGGCCTGTGTGTTCCAGGCCACTAAAACTGGAACCTAGATCTTAACTTTAGACATGAGAAAGTACAAGACAGGCATGATAAGGTATTCGCAAATTGTGAAATTTCAGGCATGACTTGGGTTTAGCGTCCGTTATCGGCGATATTCTAGTGAATTTTGCCAAAAGTCTGAGTTTTTGTCCGGACTCTGAAACGACAACATCCGTACAGACTTGCGAGACCAAATCAAGATCATTGGGACACCAGTCAAATGTTAGAAAAATGCGGTCTCCGGCCCCTAATCCTTGTGTACAAGACCGCATTACATACGCTGGTTACTGCCCAAACGTGTTACAAAAAGTGTTGCTTGCAAGTTCTTACATTTGTTCACAATATCACTGAAGCGGTAGCGTATAGTGTGCTAAAGTTTTATTTTTATTGCTACATTCCGAAAGAAGAAAACAGCGACGTGCGACGTTCTAAAGGCAGATAGTGGTCGCCGTACGCTCTGTTGTCATGTTTTTCCGCTGATACAGGGTTGACTGTGCTCTTTTCCACGCCAGCGTTCTCTGATTTTCCCGGCGCGGGTTTCGCGCCACCTCCGAGAGATGGCACCATGCTGCGTGACCACACCGCGCGTGCTGTGTTTGGCAGGATTATTTCAAAACAGGCTAATAAGAGCTAAGTAAGCTTTAAGTAATGCCTCTCGTCGTGGTCATATACGCCAGGTACAGGCCAATATGCATCTCGCACACTGACAGGAAACGATGATGTCCATGGTTTGTGTTTCAATTCTGGACATGATCGTGCACACTCCATATTCAGAGCTTGGAAGGCGGAATCGAGTCCGAGTCGCCCGGAAAATGGAATTCGCCTGCATGACGTCTGCGCGACGTGACGCCACCTCGCGCAGATAAGGGAAAGCTGAGAATATCTAATGACATCACTATGCTTTTGAATTATTTCGTGTTAAAACCTGTAGAAAAGTCCACGTACCTCAAATTAAGAGCGCAACGAACTCTGGCTATATTTTCCTTTGAGATGGCGACTTATTCGGAGAGTGTTGAGGCTGCTGTCAGGCAGGTATATTGTTTCAACAGCAGGGAAGCCTGTATCGCATTTGTCTGCGATGCTGCCTTGTCCAAGCTGTCTATTAAGCCGGCTTAGTGAGAAATAGAATGGGACTTAAGATGGCTGCTGTCCGCTTAGCTGTCTCTTTAGCATTCCACGGCGAGTCTTTCAACACATCCTTTGTGAACCAGTGCGCATTATACGGTACGGTGTAGGGCGTGGTGTGGTGTGGTCTGTACCCTTAATTGCGAACATGAACTATATCCTTTTTATTATTGCGGCTAGTATCTCGAACCAACCTGCTTTGCCGGTGTCATGCTTACATCTACTATCGATTACGTGAGAGCCAGTCATTTTTTTGCCTGGCGACATAAATAAAGGTTTAATCAGGTAACCTGTTGTCGCGTTGCCCTTTCATCGCGAAATGTGGCACCATATGTTGAAGTTTAGGGTGCGGTACACAAATACCATCCATCATCGTTGATGTGTTTCTACAGTTAGCGTTTCATATAAAGTACCAATTTGAAACAGTGGCTGAATGGTCCAATTGGTATGCGCGTATATAGGTGAGAGCTAAAGTGTTAAGCGAAAGACAACGAAAAAATTGACAAACGACGAGCTGTTATAATGCACTGTGGAGTATCAAGTATCAATGCTTCGAAAATGAAAAAAAAAGTCACAGTTTCACCGCAACGGCGAAGCAATGACTGCGATAGCAACAAATTGGAATATCACGCGAAGAACGGAAAGTAGCTCGAATTTTCCAGCCCGTCGCTCAAGCGCAAAGGACGCACGCAAAGAACACATGAGGGACGAGCGCGAACTATCAAGTGTCACAGCTCGAACGTTAAAGCGCGCTGGTCAATCATAAAGAAAGACGCACGAAATAAACGCATAGGTATGCACAGGACGAGTGCGAACTAACAACATTCATAGTTATTACTTCTAACAGCGGACTCTTTTCTCAAACGCGGCCGCTGCAGTGAGCGAAGTGACCTTTGTACGCTCTGTAACCTCAGCGAGGACATCGCGGTGAAAGCACGAGACATACAAACGAATATCTCCCCCCCCCCCGCCCCTACGAGATAAGCGCGCGCGCAGGCGACCACGCCGTGTAGGGAAAAGTGCACCAGCGTGGCAGGAGGCGCGCGCGCATGGAAACGAACGGGGCGACGACCTTTAAAGCGCGCCCCTTGCGCGCTTTAAAGGTGGCCATGAAAGCACGCGTAAATAAATGGTGCATATAAATAGCTCGCCGTTAGCATGCTGCAAGACGTACGCCTCGTGGCCTAGCGCTGCGCAGCGAGAGGTCGGCCGTTCACTTCCGCACTTCAGAGAAATTTTCGTCTGAATTATTTTTTGTGGCTTATGTATATATATATATATATATATATATATATATATATATATATATATATATATATATATATATATATATATATATATATATATACGGGACATGACGGCGATGACATAAACCAGCCGAGAGTGCCCATATAACCGCTATCGCAATAAAAGGAAGCAAATTATATTGCACGAATCATCTGTGCTAAATTTCTACCGTAAATTATTAGATCCACTTCATAATGCCAGATAGCTTGGCTTAATTTTGGAAATAATAATACCTGGGGTTATAACGTCAGAAAACCACGATATGATTATGAGTGACGCCGTAGTGGAGGGCGCCGGCAATTTCGACCACCTGGTGTTCTTTAAGGTGCACCTGAATCTGAGTACACGGGCCTGAAACATTTTCGCCTCCATAGAAAATGCAGCCGCCGAGGCCGGGATGCGATCCCGTGACCTTCGGGTCAGCAGTCGAGTGCCATAACCACTAGACCACCATGGCGAGGATATTTCGGAAATAAGGCAAGCTTGCGTCCTTGAGGACGGGTAATAGGTTGTATTAGTGTAGGTTGCCCGAGGAAACAAGAATGGCGTTGAAAACCGCATGTAGCGTACACAGTTTTACCGAAATTTGGAGTTTCACGTGCCAACACTACTATACAGTGCGCTCCAGTTAACTCCAGCCAGAGTTTAAAGGGGTACAGGCACAAAAATTTTGGCCTCGCGTATTTTTCTGCAATGTGTTGTTGTGGGCCTATTAGTCATGACATGGCAGGTCGTTTGCTGCAGCGCGCGATAGATAATTAATTACATGCTCCTTATTACCGACCAGCGTCAGTTTCGGTTTCAACAACGACAAGCCTCCGGGTGCAACCACCACCACGTAACGGGTGCAGCGCTCGATCACGTCAGCACATAGAACTGTGACGCACTTCCTTGCGGTTCGCGAGCAGCCGCCGAGAAGTAGGCTGCTGTAGCGAACGCGGAAAAAAAAAAACATGCCGGCTATGACACCATCATAACTGGTTGCAGCCTGGGCACGTGAGGGAAGTAGGGGGTCGCCAAGGGTTCCCTTTGAGGGTGTCAGTAGCGCGAGGATGTCTGTCGCTTGCGCAAATTTCAAAATTCATTTAAAATAGCTTCTAAGCTATATTCGCTGTCGGTATTTTGCAGATGATATACGCATGTTCACTGAAATCGATCCCGCAGGCTACTCGGCCGCGAAATGTTGTGTCAGTACCCCTTCAAAAATATGCCGGCGCACTGTATGACACAGTGACCAAATTAATTTTGCTTACTATTGCATGCAGTAAGACACTATAAATTTTGTTTTGCTTAATTGCTTAATTATGCAATAATAATTAGAAAGCTTTTCAGGATATAAATTTGGGGAAAAATGCAATGAAAAATTTGTAGATCGGCTTGCCAAACACTAAATTAGCGTGTTTCTAATTTTCTACCTATTGAGTATTAGTATTTGTATTTGCCCGTATTAGTATTAGTATTTGCCCGCGAAATAGAAAAAAAAAGATACCGCGTGACATGCCCGTTTGCGTGTCCACGTGCCCAAGTGAGTGCAGTGCTCTTTAACGATACGTGTGCAAACGACCAGAGCATTTGGGTGAGTACATAAGATGCAACGAGTAGACCTGGTTGCAGTTAAAGCACCGCTTAGCCTGAGCTTACGGGGGGTTTTAGTAGTTGTAGTCATGGTTGTAGTCGTGCTTGTAGTCGTGCTTAAAGTCGTGCTTGAAGTCGTACTTGAAGTCGGGCTTGCAGTCGTGCTTGAACTTGTGCTTGCAGTCTTGCTTGTAGCCGTGCTTGTAGCCGTGCTAGTAGTCGTGCTTGTAATGGTGGTCGCAGTCGTGGATGCAGCCTTCGTAGTGGTCCTAGTCGAAGGTGTCGTACTTGGTGTTGACGTAGGCCTTGCGAAACGTTCTGCGAAAAAACAAAGCCAAAGGGACAAATCAACAAACTCCCGCTGATTGAAAAAAAAGAAGACTATGCTGGGATGTCAAGAATGTATAATTGGTAGTATTTAACGTCCCAGAACCACGATATGCTTAGGAGGGACGCCGCAGTGAAGAGCTCCGGATATTTCAACCACCCGCAGGTTCTTTAACATGAACCTAAATCTATGTACACGGGCCTCAAGCATTTCCTTCTCCCGGGGATTAAGGGAATAGCAATGCATAGTAAGAATACGAAAAAGCAGTGTCAATTCAAACTAGAATGCATTGCATGATATATAGAGACCCCTGATCTAGATTAGTGTCTGAAGCACTCCAACGCTCAACTCCGCTTCCTTTGGTAGGGCGGACATCTTCGGTCTGTGGGCATTGAAGGCACTCCAATCATTGTAGACGCGTCAACGAAAGGTGCTGGGAGCTGTTTGTCCACTGCTATTTGTGAGTTGATTTTAAAAAAAATATTAAGGCAGCTTCGCAGTAGTGGTGCTAAGCCTGAAGGAAGTGCGGAGCTGGGCAGCATTCTTTGTTTCTCTTCGGTTTTCTCTTTCTTTCCTTCTGTCTTTATTTCTTTTACTCTTTTCCCGTGTGCTTTCTGTGTCCTTTCTCGATATTTCTATTTATTTCTATATTAATTCCTGTTTTAACGCGGTAGCGTTAGAGAGCTCGTGTCGCAGAAATTCCGCTGTCGGCGTCGGCACCGTTGGTTGTGAGCGAAAAATCATCCGTGAGCGAAAAATCGAGAAAGTAGCAAATAAAATAAACCATAAAATCTTCGGTCCCAATGAGGATCGAACCCAGACCGCTCGCGTGGCAAGCAGGTGTCTTACCACAAAGCCACGATGTTGCTTGCAGCTGCTTAGGACAAAAACACTACATAAATGCCATGTAGTAGAAGGAGTCTCCTTAACGCATTTTGTTCGGCAGGTGTCACGACGAAAACGAGCCCATACGGTAGGCGCATTCGCGAGGCCATCAAACTACGTCGAAAAACGCCGGGATAGTGCAGCCATCGCCGCTAAATACAGACACGAACTTTCAAACAGCTCTAAAAATTGGGGGCCGCTTAAGCTTCGCCTTTAAGAGTTGAACGCGATAGCGATATTCTTTTCCTAGTGCGCAGTTCCAACACTACGAGTGTTTAACAGAATGCGCGCACTAAGGTGTGTGCCTTATGTAATGGGTAGCATGCTTTAAACCAGGAGCTATTATGCGCGAGAAACTTTTTCGAAGTTGCGATGCACCCACTACGGGGTCTTAAGGGAATACGCGCAGTAATGTGTGTGCCTTTTGTAATGTGTGGCTGTCTTTAAACCACCAAGTCGTTATGATATTGACATGGTGTGACGCCCGATGGCAATGTACGCTTGTACCACGCAATATTACTCCGATATTACATCTCGTACATTGACACCTGTATACAGGACGCGTATTTTTGGGAAGCAGGAAAGTTACTTTCAGTGCAGCTCCAAGCAGTGGCGTGGCTGTGTGGTAGAACACCTGCTTGCCACGCAGACGGCCTGGGTTCGATTCTCACTCGGACCCAACATTTTTATTATTTATTTTATTTGCAGCTTTTTCGATTTTTCGGTCACGGACAAGATGATGATTTTTCGCTCACAACCAACGGCCCCGACGCCGACGGCGGAATTTCTGCGATACGAGCTCTCTAACGCTATCGCGTTAAAATGGACAACTATGTCCATCTAGAGGAAAACATATCAAGCCAACGCAGCAAACGCTAGATAATGTGCTGCCATCTGTGAGGCATTGTGAGAAATATGTCTCGACTTTTCATGGCATCCGAGAGGGCCGGCGCGCGGCGTATATCTTGGAGGCCATGCGACTCTTGCTTTAGATCGAAAGCCTGTAAAATTCGCGCGCGTGCGTGCGTGTGTGAGTGTAACAATACACATTAATAAGTATGCACTTAGTGGTTGAAGTGCGCACTAGGGGCCGGATTTCGCTATCGCGTTCAACTCTTAAAGGCGAAGCTTAAGGGTCCCCCAATTTTTCTCCCTTCTTTCTATATCTTTCTATTTCTCGCTTGCTTCCTCTTTTTTATATTTTCATACCGTCATTTGCCCTCAAACAAGCGAAAGCTCACTTCCAGCAACATATCATTTTCAGCTAATCATTTCAACGAGTACTTTGGAAGCATAACCGTGTCACAGCAAACACAGCAAGCTCCGCCACATACGGCATCGTTTCCTTCCATTTCAGTTTATTTTTAAATCCTTTGGTGAACATCAGGTATTTAGCACTTTTATGAACCTTAAGAGTAGTAAATCTTTTGATATTGACAATATACAGATAAAGCCTATAAAGTATGTTTTAGAATAGATTACACCAGCTTTAACACACATCTTTATTATAGCTTTATAGCATGGAATATTCCCAGAAAAAAAATGAAAATGAGTAGGGTAACTGTACTTTTTAAAGGAGGCGACAGAAACGACGTGTCAAATTACCAACCTATTTCAATACCTCCGGTACTTTGCAAATGATTAGAAAAATACATTTTTCCTCGCGTGTCAATTTTTTTCCACAGACAAAACATTCTATCTGATGCTCAGTTTGGCTTTCGAAAAGGCAGGTCAACGAAAAGCGCTTTGCTCACCCTCAAGGAACATGTACTAAAAATATCAAGAGAAATATCTTCACTTTGACACTTTTCATTGATTTTAGCAAAGCATTCGATTGCATAAATCACAAAATTTTGCCATGTAAGTTATCGCAGAATGCCCTTAGAGGTTTTCCATTAAGGTTATTCGAGTCTTACCTAGCTGATCGCAAACAATCTGTTTGTATAAAAGACGAGAAATCATGTTTTCTTCCAATACTAAATGGCCTGCCGCAAGGTAGCGTATTAGTTCCTCTGCTTTTTAACCTGCATGCTAACGACATTACTAACATTGATACAGCTGTTGAAATTATCATATACGCCGATGATAGTACTCTTCTTATTCCTCGTCCGGATTCACAGAAATTAATGGAACAATGCACCGAGCTACTATCTGAATGGACAACCACTGAGTGCCTAAAAATGAATCCTACGAAAACTAAAGTAATGTTATTTCTCGCAAAAAAACAAATCTCTTACTAGCAATCAAAATGTAATGTCTGCTGGTAAAGAACTGCAAAATGTTGAGGAACATAAATTACTAGGCGTTACTTTTTCTTCGCACCTGACTGGGGATAAACACACTGAAAATATATGCCGAAAACTGTCTGGTGTCACACGTGTTTTGTCTAGAGGTCGATACCTTCTACCACCGAAAGCAAAGCTTAGCATTTATTACACCTTATTTTCTTCCCATTTAAATTATTGTAGCTTAGTGTGGGCAACTACTGGAAAAACGAATATTATGAGAATATTCTCTTTGTAAAAGAAGATGATTCGGCACGTTGACAATATGGGTTTTCTGGAAACAACACGGCCAGCTTTGCCAAAGAGTAAAATAATTAAAATAGCATATTTCTACACTTTTCGCCTGCTTAATTATTTTTACTTCTCAAATACTGTCTTCAAAAATTTCCTTGTGTCTACTGCATCTTTGACACCTAGAGTCATATCCGTCAATACCAGAAATAGTGATATGTGGTATGTTCCATGGTTTCGAAATAAATATAGCCTACAATTATTACAGTATAATCTGCCACACATTTTAAATAAATATCAAGGTGTAAAGTGTTGCTCACCGAAGGAACTTCGAATACTTTTTGTGAACATGTGTTGATTGAGTGTTTTCTTAGTGTTCTTTAATCAGAGCCACCCACGTATGGTTTTTTGTAACCCTAGCGTATATCTTTCTTCTTATGTGTTATGCTTTCATTATTTCTGTATATTAGTTATATCTTGTTTCGTCCAGTTGTGTAAATATTTATTTACTTTGAGTTTCGAACAATGTTACTATTTTTTCATGCAACCGCCACGTATGCCTTTTAACGGACCACCGGTCAGCCAAGCTGTTATTAAACAGCTTTTAGCCAATGGTATCCCCCCAAAATGTTTGTATTTCTGGAAATAAAGATGTATTGTACATTTTACCATCCATGTTTACCGACAATCCAAGAAAGCTTTGCCGCGTCATTAATCCTAACCATAACAGAATGTTTCGTCTAATCGATAATAATGACACACCTAATGCCGAACCTGATTGCGCTGACATGTTAAACAACGTTTCCTGCACCAACTTCACCAGATATACTGACGTGACACCTACTTATCAACCCGATTAGAACCGCCCAACAATGGATCCTATCATCATTTCGCCCTGTGGTATTTCTAAGCTGATTGATTCAGTAAAGACATAATGAAGCCCAGGCTCCGATTTAATTACTCCTAAGTTTTTCAAAAGTACCAGTGCCATTTCTTCATTGTTTCTTGCAAAGATTTTTGAGCAATACATCGATGACGGCGCTCTCCCGCATGACTGGCAGGTTGGGAGGGTGGTTCCGGTACACAAGTCAGGTAGTAAAAATTCACTCCTAAAGTGCCGCCCCATATTATTAATCAGTATTCCTTGCAAAATATTACAACACATTATTTACACTAGCATTGCCACATTTCTAGAAACACATTCCTTCTTTTCAGACGCGTAACATGGATTCCTCAAATATTTATCTTGTGAAGCACAACTGGCATCCTTCATTCATCAGCTTCACGTCACGTTAGATCATCAGTCGCTAACTAATTGTATTTTTCTCTATTTGTCGAAGGCTTTCGATAAAGTAAGTCCTAAATTAGTGTTTATAAAGCTCAAAAAACTAAACCTTGCTAATAACATTATTAGATGGATAGAATGTTTCCTATTTAACCGCACATAATTTGCAACCGCCAGTGGGTGTAATTCTTCATCTCGCGCTCTGGAGCACAGCAGGGTTACGTCTTAGGTCTCATTTTGTTTCTAATTTACGTTAATGATTTACCTCTCTGTGTTCCTTCTAACATAAATCTGTTTGCGGAAGAATCTGTTATTTTCCGCGAAATGAACAGCCTAAACGACGTAACTACCCTTCAACATGACATTAGCTCCATCTTTCACTGGTGCACGGCTTGGTAAATGGAATTAAATACAAGCAAGTGTACGGTTTTGCGTGTTTTCCGAATATCATCATCTATACTACCTACTTACTTAGCAACCATCCACTCGAACCAGTCACCTCTTACCGTTATCTAGGCGTGCACATCACCACTTGTTTAAGCTGGTCACCCCACATCCGCTCCCTTATTATTAATGCAAATCGCATGCTTGGGTGCATTTGCCGCAACTTCTCCTCAGCGCCAGTCTCACTTAGACTACTAATGTACAAGACACTAATTCGTAGCAATCTAGAATACGCCGCTGCGGTATGGGATCCGAGTTCAGCTAATTTAATAAATGCTCTTCAATTAATTCAATATAATTCTGACCGTTTCATTGTTGACAAGTACAGCCGTCACGCCAGAATTACTGCCATGAAGAACTCATTCGAACTGCCGTCTCTTGCCTCTCGTCGTACGCTTTTCCGCCTCTGTATATTTCACAAAATTTATCATTATATCCCAACTCTTCGTGACACACTTTATTAGAGGCGAAGCAGCTTATGACGGAGTTCAACCCGGTGGTGGTGTGCGGCGTGACCACCCTTACTGCGCATGTGCAAACCCTCTGCCCACGCCTACTCTCCACTCACCCTCTCCACTACCCCTCTGAAACACGGGCTCGACATCGCGAAACGCTGCTTCGCATCGCCTCATGATCCCCGTTAGAAGGAGATGGTATAATTTTTTCCCCCTTCTTATGTATCAACTAGAATTGATCATTCTGATAATGTTGGTGTTATGTCCTGTCTAACCAAAAGATGAAGTGATTCATTTATCCCCAGAACATCTGTAGACTGGAACCCCCTTCCGGATCCCTGACCATCATCACCGATCATCCCTTGTTTCGTTCTGCACTAGCTATCATTTTATAACGAAGCACACCAACATACCTGTTCACTTTGTACGTAACCTTTATAATTAGTTAACATTGTATGACTAAAGAAAACCATGTGTCACCCCCCTCCATAATGGCTTCGGCCCGGAGGGTATTACGAAATCAATCAATCAATCAATCAATCAATCAATCAATCAATCAATCAATCAATCAATCAATCAATCAATCAATACTTGGTTTTGCCTGCGTTACGCCAAGCGACGACAGCATACGACAGCCCGGGCCCCTAAACCGCTCCGCACTTAGTTTAAAGCCGCTAGCAACGATTGCGGCAACAATAGCCACAAAGAGACAGTGGACCATTAAAACAGTGAGAGCGTGAACGTGGCCTCTCTAGTGAATTATGCCGAATGAAACAGCAAATAGACTCCTAGTGTTTCTCCAAGCGTGTGAGAGATCGTTCTCAAGGGCTTGCTATTTTCAGCATTGTGGAAGATTGTCATTATGAAATCATGTTCCGAAATGTCAGCAACGAATCAAGTCGCCTTGGTTTCCTAAGTTGCGCATTACAAATTACGTTGCGTTGCAATGGTACCATCAGCTCGGAAAAAATGTTTTTGTTAAGTCAATCCGAAGCCGGTAGGGTGTGCACAGCTGCAAATAGAAACCGAACGAAAACAGCTAGCTGTGCTATGGTGACGTTTTTAATGAGGCTTCCAATGGTAAACTAGCGGGCCGACTCGAGTTTCTATTTTGACCACTTTTCTAATACAGGGGTAGATAATCTCCAGCTCGACAGCTGCGGGCAGGTGTGGCGGAATACCATCGTTTAGCGCCCGTATAGACTCAGGCTCAACATACTGCTCGCGATCACTCATATCAAAGAGGAAACACGAGCAAAAAGTACAAGACTCCCACAACAAATAAGCATGCACATGCTTGTGGGGAACGAATAAATATAAAATAGTAGTCAACCTGAGAATTCAACTACACACATACGGAGTCTTTAATACCATACACATAGGCAAACATCACTTATCCAAAAATACAAGTATAAAAGAGCAACACTATGAATATTTTGTATAATTCCCGTTAAGGGGATCCCCTTGAGAACTTCTCCTTGACGACCTGAGTACTTTGTAATTGGCTTATATAAACGTACTCTATTACAGAACTTTTAGATTGTTATCAGGGTGCTCTCCCCTTGTTGTTTAGTTTTGCTGGTAGTCGCTTTCTTTCGTTCATAATTATATTAGTACCAGCTGCTGTCCTGTCTATACGAGATATTCTCACTAGGGTTGTGTATGAATTGGTGTACCAGTTGTGTGGTGTCTCAACAATTCCTCTTTCACGTATATCTGGATGCACCCACTGCAAACGCTCGTCATATACAAGAAATAATAAATGTAAAATGCGTGACATCACGCTAAGCCTGCAAGTTCTGAGCCTACGGCGATGATTTAAACAAAATTTAGCTGTCACCATCAATTTGGTCTAATGGCCAATATGGTGGTGAAACTTTCACCTCCATATTGACCATTAGACCAAATTGATGCTGACAGGTAAATTTTCTTTAAATCATTGCCGTAGACTCAGAACTGGTAGGCTCAGCGTGATGTCACGCAATTTACGTTTATTATTTCTTGTACATGAAAAGAGTAAATTGCGTGACATCACGCTGAGCCTACCAGTTCTGAGTCTACGGCAATGATTTAAACAAAATATACCTGTCACCATCAATTTGGTCTAATGGTCAATATACTGAGAATATATTAACGATGATAGAATATTCAATATAGATTGTTTGTTAAACTAATTTCTTATTTATTGAAGTGGAAAGCAATGAATTTATGCTGTGATGCACTTGCTAGTACTGCATGATAGAGAAGTCTACAAAAGCCTGTTATTAAGAAAGCGCTTTTTGTAAGGCCACAAATTCACTCAAAGTGCCTCAAAGCATTAAACGCACTGTCGCATCGAGCGTTTCTAACTGTATATGTTACCTGTGGTTGGTAGCGCTCCTCCAATGCTTTCGCCTAAATCTCGCGGGACTCGAATTCCTGGGAAGTCGCTCGTCAGTTCCTCGTAAGAGAAGGTGTGCACCTCATAGTGAATACCTGCGAGAATAGATAATAGTATATCGTCGAGAAGAGGGGTGTTGCCGTACCGGCATCGTGTCACATCGTCGCATTGGCTTAGAATTACCAGTACACTTATTTACTGGATGAAACACGTAGCGCACTTATCCATTTATCATCGATGAGCACGAAGACACACACACACACACACACACACACACATACATACATACATACATACATACATACATACATACATACATACATACATACATACATACATACATACATACATACATACATACATACACAAACGCATGCACACGTACAAATATGCATACATGCTTGCATGCATACTTACATACACACACGCATGCAGACAAGCATACCTACATACATGCATGCATACACACATGTATCCTTACATGTATACAAACATACATACATACATACATACATACATACATACATACATACATACATACATACATACATACAAGCATACATAAATACATGCATAGAAACGAACAAAAACATACATACATACATACATACATACATACATACATACATACATACATACATACATACATACATACATACATACATACATACATACATACATACATACATACATACATACTTACCCTACGAGGCGACCGGGAAGGGACGCGACGCTCTCCACTGCCGCAGCGAACGAAGACGCTACGGCCGGGTTCTTCGACTCTCCGACACGGCGCAGAAAAGGCACTGGAGGCAGGTTGTCAACTGACACAGGTTTATTAACCCAAGATGCAGCGCAGTGCGACAATGACGGGTTTGCGGGTCGTCAGGGTAACTCCGCAAGACCGATCGAGTACGCTTACTAGCGGCGCTACGGCTATCACACAAAAAGCAGCAGTCGAACGCACAGACGAGAAGCCGCCTGCCAGAGCAGCGCGTCCACCTCTCGTGCAGGTCTGAGAGCATCTGACGTGGGCAAGCGGGCAAGCCCGTGCAAGACAGAAGCGAGCTCATGTGGGAAGGGGGTTGAAACTGGTGGCCATATGAGGAACTTTGGTTGCAGCGCGAACTTGGCACAAGGGGTGCTATGCAGGATGGCCCGAGCATCTCGGGCACACGAGTTTGCTCCGAGCTCGCACCACGGCGGTCATGACAGGAAGACACTAAGCAACACGTGATAGCAGCGTTGATAAAAACGGCTACAAGAAAGAGCATTGCGTCACAAACGCATGTGCGGCATTTGCGGCAATTTTCAAAGGAACACCGGGCGCGAACCCGTCAGCGCCGCCACTACGTCATCATTTTGGCAGTGCGGCGACGTCAGCGTGATTGTCGCGCTATCTTTTTGCCAACCAATCATCGCGCCTACCACGGGCGTCTTCGTGGCCGTTTGTTATCTGTCGGAAAGTTCTTTCGTTCCACCTGCAGCATGAAAATTTCTGCTTTCGAAGGCAACAAGGGCGCACACGCAGCACTCTGGTGCTGCTCGTTTCCCTTCACTGGAATATTACAGATAAGTAAATGGACAGGTTACTGCTATACTTACATTACACGTCTGAAGATTTTTCTATGGTAACGCATCTGTAGAAACAATGTGTTCTCAAACTACTAAATGATAACATTTCTCGCCGCAAATCCCACCAGGGGCGCCTGCTTCGTGGCTGTGAGTGGTGCGTCGTGAGCGCGGTAAAATTGAATACGAGGCATTGTAACCACGTATTGATATAACCTCTAGTTCTTCGTGCGTGTGTGCATAGTCTGTGCGATTGAGCTCATAGATGAATCGTGTCGCTCGGTGGTGTTGCGGCGTGAGCACTGCTGCTCCGCAAGAGCAAACGCGGTGGGCGGACCCGATCTTCGCCGCGGACGTCTGTCAATCAAATTGATTGACGCGCGAACTCAGGCACAGATTTGTTCATTCTGAAAAGGCTCCAGTTCAACTCGTGACTGCCATAGTACCGGTGTGCCTGTCAAGTGTTTCATGCGGCCGACGCTACTCAGCAGCTTCTTTGCATATGGAATAATTTGGTCAGGTTGTACTACTTGTGCAAGGCTGGGCCCATTGGAGGAGCTTGTGATCACCTAGCTCCTTTCAGCTTTTTACGTGGCTCGTCTACTTAGTATGCTTGGTCTTCTTCGGAGTAATGACCGTGTCAGTTCGGTCTCAATATTCTTGCTATTGATTAGGTAGGCCTTAAATAACATGATATTGAATAGCACTGTCCTAATTGTTAATGTTTTAATTACCAGGACATTATTTACTCAGGTTTAATAGCAAGGGCCTGCATAGTACAAAATAATTAGCATAAGCCTAATTAGAACAATCTCAGTGAGTAAAGTTTTGATTATCTTGGTTTTAATTGCACGCTCCCAATTAGCGTCGTCTTGATTAGCATGATTATAATTATACTCTTAGCTTTACACGGCTTCATTAGCATGGTCTTAGTAAGACCTGACTTAATTAGCTCGGCCTTAGCATGATTTGGCTTAATCAGCTCCGCCATAGCACGCCCTGCCTTAGCTAGGTATACCGCCCAGCGAATTAGCTAATCAGCCAGGCGCACCTGCTCGGGGAGCGAGTAGACGATGAAGAAGAGGACGAAGAGGGCGCGCGCCGGCCGAGCAAAGCGCTAGAATGTACAGGCCGACCATGGTGATTATACACGTGGCCTCGGCGATTAGCTCCAGCCGCGGTGTTGTAAGGCGCTCGGTGGGAACTAATCTCAGAGGCCACGGTGCTGATTATTCTAAAGGATACTTAGTGCAGACATAAAACGCCTGAAAATGAATTCATGCGAACCGCGCACACACAAAAAGTATAGTTAGTTAAACTTTCTGCCGCTTTTCTTGCATGGGTGCACTTCTGCACTCAATGGAACGACAAACAAGGGAAGGAAGGTGCCTCTAATTAGAAGACACTACCCAGTCTTCTCGACCGCCCTTGACGTCACGCCGCGTTCCTCGTAAGTTCCAGGGCTGGGCAAAGATATTTTGAAATTGTATCGCGATACGATACAAGATACTCAGGCAAAAAGTATTGGAGATACAGATACAAGATACTGCCGCAATAATTGTATCCGATACAATACTTGGCAATTGTATCTTAATATACTTCGATACGATCTAAAATTTGTTATTATAGATCCATATAATGTAGCAGCAAACGCCTATACACGAAAATGCCTGCTTGAAAAGTTCTTAACTGTGGCCTATTTTGTTTCACTTGAATGAAATATCGGTTAGTATCTCAAACGTATTGCCCTTCTTGCTCAAGGTACATTAGTTTTCTTCCAAAACAACTTATTGGGGCTTGTTTTAGCTTCTTCACAGGACAACTCTTCATACATTTCGCTTACTGCGGTTCTTGCTTGTCATTTTTGCAATTGATGGGAGTCGCTGCTCAGCTTGCCAACCAGCTAGCGGGTTGCCATATAATCACAATAACGTCAATAAGAAGCCTTTGCACGACGGCGCAAATACCGGTGGAGTTTTACCTTGTTCGTAAAAGACAGTTTGCACAATACCGTATATCCGGACAGGTGTACAGCAGCAACAACGCTGGTAGCGACTTTTTCTTTCTTTTCTTTTGGGGGGGGGGCAGGCGGAGGGGGGGGGAGCACGCTGTATACGGAGTTTGATACCCTTCGCTAGCGGACCGGCCGGCACACATGACCGTAACCGTCCAATTTGCTTTTACTTTCTAAGTATGTTCGTGATATACACAGACATGACTGGTCTCAAGCATTTCTTTCGTGGGGAACATGCGGTCCCCATGTGCTGAAACATAACCGTAGAAAAAAACTCTATATTTCAATCCGCGTCCAGATTTCGCTCGTTGTGTACATCGGTATCGATGTTTCTCGAATCCTGACTCCAAATACCTTTCAGAAGTGACCTATATATGAGATATGGGAAAGGCTTCCTTTAATATGCCAACGTGATTTTATTCAAACTCTCTCCGACCCCACCATCTTCACTGTCGCAGCCCTTGGAGCTAAATTTCGCGACTGCGGCCCGCCGGCTATAAGCTGAGTTTGAGACTATACGTAGATGACGTAAAACTGCAATGAATTGCCATGTTCTATTTACTGCTTGTGTAAGGGATTCTTTGTTGATATACTCACTAACGTGCAATCTTTTAGCAATTTTTCCTCAACGGCAGAACATGTGCAACACAGAAATTCTCAGACGTATTGTATAGTTGCACAAAGCGTCGCAGGACACCGCCGCTATTCGCGCTGTTGCCGCTTATAGCTCCCATTACGTGGCGATTAGTAATACGAAAAATATTTAAGAATGCCTAAAACAGGAAAACAAATATAAGTTAAATAGAGAGGGGTTGTGTATCAAACATTCACATTGAATGAGTACAGAAACACAATACAGCCGGCGCCCTTAGTAGCTGTGAGCATGAAGTATCGTCAACTTACCTGTTGAGACAATAGAAAATTTAGTGCCTATGGCGAATTGCTTGAAATGGCTCATTGGGACGCTCATATGAGTAAACGGAGCATTCAGTAAAACAATGTTTCTCGAATACCCTTCCTAACATCTTTAAGATGGCTCCTAATGACTTTCATTATTATAATTCAAACTCGATTTCGCTATTTTCATAAGCGGTAAGCAGAACATTATGTACTGTATACTCAAGGCACGCCCACAAAATAATATATTTGTTTTCAAAATCGCCTTGGCAACGTGTAAATGTGGAAACAGTCGTAGAAATAAAGCAGACAGTTAGAAGAATAAAGCAGCAATCTTATTTTGGGAGTGCGTTACAAACGACCTACTGCAGTGACCAGACCGGAAAAACAGTGCAGAGACCTAGGTTATGTATGTGATGCAAAATGACAGCTAATAAAGCACTTGTGCTAATAATCAAATTATGGTTTGATAAATTCGTTTGATAAATTCTTTGAATAAATGTAGATGGAAGTGAAAAATACGGTAAGCCAAGATACATTTTGTTAGGTAAACGCTTGCTCTATTAAATCTAGCATCAGGCAGTGGCACTAAAGTTGTTAGAATCTTATTTGCGTATAAGTTAATTCATTGCATGCAGGTCAAACTTACATCCTCGAGATCCTTCAAATCGCTGATATGTAAAATCCACGCGACGCAAAGCAACCCCATTCTTGCACGCATCACATTTCGTTACGGAGCAAGACGCAAGAGAATCTTCAATAACGACACTGTAACAACATCGGAATTTGGGCGATAGACGTCGCACGCAGTGGAGTACGCGGCGCAGGACAGTGGCTAAGAGCAAGTGTGGCTATATTGGCGCAACTAAAAAGAAAAGAAATCGTGAAAACAAAAGGTACGTGGGCTGGGCGTAGACGTCCGCGTACTTGTCTTCCTTATCTTCTGCCGCCACTGGATGACTCTGGCGTAAAAATGAAATAACGTCACTGCCCTTAGACTTATTCAGATCGCTTAGTGGCACCAGTACCAGCTTGAGAAGCGGAGCTTGGCCAGCGATTATTGTTTCGCACGGTTGTATTGCGATAGAAGTATCTTGTATCTTAAGACACACGATACATTATGGAATGTATCGGAAATACAGATACAGATACTCGTATTTCGAGACGTATCGCGATACAGATACAAGATATCCATAGAGTATCTAAGATAGTATCTAAGATACATGTATCTTCTATACTGCCCAGCACTGCTCGTAACCAATGGAACGGAGCGCGCGGATGGATTTCACCTTCTCGCACTGTTAGCTTGTTCAAAAGGGGGTGTCGCCAGAGCTCGGGAGAGATCCCGAGTTTCCCCAAACTCGGGCCATCCTGCATAGCACCCAAGGACACGAGAAGGAAGACGACACACGCAGTGCCACTAGCAACAACAATGTTTATTTTTCCAGACCCGCACCGCCCTCAGTATACCTCTACCTCAGCAGCAACCACAGGTCACGTGGTGATAACAACCGACGTGTGCGAGAGAATCACCTATCTAACATCATTACAGGTGATAACCCCGTAGTAGCAGGACGTCAGCATTTCCGTAGGAACCTTAACTCTTTTGAAGATAATGATACTGATGGCTTGCTTACGCAGCCATCACCCAAAGCGTTCATGTGCTCCGCTTCTACGATGAGACAGGTGATTTCATCCTTGTGACGTCCTAAAGGGTTAATGTTTCTGCGGCAATGCTGACGTCCCTGCTACTATGCGTTTATCACCTCTGATGTTGTTGTTAGATAGGTGATTCTCTCGCACATGTCGGTTGTTATCACCCCGTGACCTGTGGTTGCTGCTGAGGTAGGGGTATACTTAGGGCGGTGCGGGTCTGGAAAAATAAACATTGTTGTTGCTAGTAGCGTTGCGTGTGTCGTCTTCCTTCGCGTATCCTTGTGCCAAGTTCGCGCTGCAACCAAAATTCGTCATGACTTACCAACCAGCCCACTTCGCAAATCTTGTTGGCCAATGAGGACAGGCGTTGCACAGTGACGTAACCTAGCGTGCTGGCGCGAGCATTATCCGCACATGTCCGGACGCGTGGCTCGCACCAAGCAAAAAGGCCTAGCGGCGTAGCCATGGTAGCCATTGTCACCGAATAACGGCGGTTCCCGCCACTCGAGCCGCGCGGGGCCAGCACACGCGTTCGCTGGGGAACGAGGCGCCAAAGGGGAGGGCCCGCTCGATTCCCACAATACATACATACACACAAACACACATATACATACATACATACATACATACATACATACATACATACATACATACATACATACATAACTACATACATACATACATACATACATACATGCGTCCATGCTACTCTTTCTTGTGGAGTTCACTGTCACGATATCCGCAGAATAATTAATATAACCGAAGTACTCGTAGTAATTTAGGACTCAGAAGTTTTTAACTATGCTAAGTTAAACGACGCTTCGAGTTTGAAGCAGCTGGGAAGCAGTGCACCTTTTGGGAGGCGTAATCGCGATCGCCTACAGCGTTGCAATTCCACTTTTGTTAAAAGTTGAACACGCAAGCTACCTCGTTTATGCTTTTCCTTTTCATTAGTAGAGTAGCTTTCTGACTAGATAATACGTCTATATTACCACGTGGGCTTATTTTTTTATTTTTATGTGATCGTGTTGCACCCACAGGCCGCGCCGCTGTTTATAGGAATATAAATCAGATATGATATGAAGCATGACACGATTAGCAGAGTTTATTCTGGAGCAAACTCGAGCCCCAGAGAGAACGCTGGAATTTTCGATCATTCATGTATAATCATTGTTGGGGTTTTAGCCCAAGAAGAACGATATGATCATGAGAGACGCCGTAGTTGAGGGCTACGAAATTTCGACCACTTGGGGTTCTTTAATGTGCACTTAAATTTAAGCACACTGGCCTCTAGCACTTTGCCTCCATCGATATGCGACAGCCACGGCCGAGTTTCGATCCCGCGACCTACGGGACAGTACCCAAGCAACATTACCACTTGACAAGCGCGGCGGGTAATCATTCATGTTTAAAACAACTGTTGTTGGCTTTTCTCAAAATAACCTGCCTTAACTAATTCCTTTTACACAGGTGTGGCATGTCGTACGAAGACAATCAGCAAATCGAAGGAATGAAGCGTACGGTACACTCACCGAGGGCGACAAGAGTGAGAAATAAGCAGCCTACGATGACGGCGAGAAGCACGGCCGTCGCTACAAGGCAGTCGCCAATCGTCTCCCTCCTCTCGCTGCGATAGAGAAAAGCGGCAAAACAGCCACGCAAAGCGTCAAGAGTTGTTGAAGATATATAGATGCTGCTTTGGGGACCAAATTCTATTGCTAAGTTTCAATAATGTGATCTATGTAAAAAACTAGGTTTAGCAGGAGACGTCAGGATTTACGCTCTCAAAAACAAAATTTTCTGCTAATTGGATGTATAAAACGTGCCAAAACCACGATACGATTATGAGGTACGCAGTAGTTTGGCACTCCGAATTAATTTTCCTCAACTAGAGTTTTTGAACATGACCCTATATTCATGGAGCTGTAATTTACCACACGGCTTTTTTTTTTTTCATTTCGTCTCCATCGAAACACAGTCGCTGTGGCAGAGAATCAAATCTGCGCCCCTCCTTCTCCAAAGCGCAACATCTTAGCAGCTAAGGCACTGCGGTGGGTCTTCGTTCGGAGTGAAATAAAAATAAAAGAGGGTAATAAAGCAGTACAATAGGTGGATAGCAAAACGGCGCGTCTTCTGCTACAGCATTTCCGGTTCACGGAACATTCAAGGCTCAGCTCTTAGCCTGCTTCAAGTTGTGTGCGGTTCAGTGTAATCGGGAAAGGAGGCAAGATAACTGTAACAACCGCCGTCGCAGATAGTACGTGTTTTTCTCCCCGCTTACACTGAACGGCACACACCTAGAAACAGCGAAGAGCTGGGCATCGAACCGGAAAACGTCATTTTGCTATCCACCTGTTGAGTTTGCGAAGCTAAACTTGGAAGCAACCTTAGCTTTTTATCAAGAAGCCGGAACCGTTACGGTTACCAGGTCAGAATAATAATAGAAAAAGCAAGAAATCTGAGAGGCTCCAACGACTAACCCTATTAGCTCGATTATTGTGAATAGCTCTGAAGCCTTGCTTACTCTCTGCTCTAAACTGGTGTCCTCTCTACGGCTACTGCACGCGTTCATTCCCGCGGTGCTTCATTGGGGCCATTATGTTTTCGGTCTCCGTCATTCGATGTGCAGTCCTTTGAAATGCTGATAGCGAATGACATAATAATAACACGTGAGTTTTACTTGCCAAAACAGAGATATCGTTATATGGCAAGCCTTAGTTCATGCCTCCAGAAACATCGATCATCATGCGCTCTTCAACTTGCAGTGACACGGGCCTCTAGCATTTCACCTCCATTGAAGTGTGCCCACCGCGGCCATCATCGCACCCTCGACTTTCGGGCCAGTAGCCGAGCGCCGTAACCACTGTACCACCGAGGCGGACGAGTGAGATGGTATCGAGTGCTTTCGTTCTTCCCGTTCGTAAGTTGAGTCCTAGTTTTAGTACGACTACTACTATTAAACTCACGACGATAACGTTGTATGTTTTTTTTTTCCTACCACACACCATTCTACAGAATTCGGCGATTCTTCAGAAGAGCGCTGATTGACATGTCCAGGCTATTCAGAAGATGATCGAGTATTATTGGTTGCAGAGTTACTCTTGAATTTGATGCAACGGTATAGGGCGCCTTAACACACTGCCCCGCAAGCCTCCGCGTTGTTCAAGAATATCGCGACACTCTCACTGACCTCACTGGAACCATATTTTACACCCTATGCTCGCAACAGGCGCTCGCAGAAAAAGAACGGCTGTAGACTTACCACAGTGCCTCAGCGAATATATGAAGCAATCTCACAGCATTGGACTACACAGTTATTGCAACCTTACAATTCAGAAACTTTACAACATTCCGCAATTGCCATAAACGTAAAAATTCTCACCAACGACAACTGCCACCCTGATGAAAGTGAATATGTATGAATTAGCCACAGATACAGTTACCCAAAATCTTACTCGTAGTACGCCCCACCTAAATAAAGCGGGAAAAAAGAAAAAAAAAATGAAGTTGAACGGAACTCTCTTTCACGCACTAGTCGAAAGAGTAAATGAAATCGTGTCCAAATAATTACGAAAAACGTCTGATTATATTAGCAGGAAGCGAAGGGTGACTTTCATAGACCTGTGCACAAAAAAAAAAAGAAAGAAACAGCGCACTGGTCGCGATTCGGGCGACCGCTCTTAAATTCTATTTTCTATCCTGCGCATCTTACACTGCGCTTTGTTTGCCTTGAGGGTTACAACGGTAAGATATTTAGTGAATTAGAGCATTTTGGTGGACTGTGCATCGTTACTGCACTGACAACATATTTGTCTCTTCTGGCAACGAAGAGGGATGCCTCTGTCACCAAGAGTGGTTTTTGTAGGTATTCACCTATGCTGTCATATACAGATGGTCCGTGCAAGCTTCACAACCTCTGCTTGAAATATACTGAAATGGTGCGCAATTTTATGCATTTACTGCGCAATACACCTGCAGACGTGATAAGCAGCAATGTTTGGGCAACTCGGTGGCCACCAGAGCATTAATGGCCCAAGTGCATGAGGCCTACACATTGTGTCAAACGAATTTCGCCACTGTTTTGACACGTTCATACCAAGGAATCGCGACACAGTTCATTCCACCCTATAACCAACGCCTTTAACGAAGCTATGCGTCCCAACCGAATAGCAACGATAAAGTAACTGAAGTACTTACTTGTATCAGATATGGCCTGAGCCTCTGTGATAGAAGACGAAATCAAACAAAACATAAATACTGATTTCATGGTTACTTGGATCAAACTATGTCGATTGTCGCAACAGTCGCAATGGACGGAAATGCACTCACATAACCCGAGTCAGGCTGTAGCGTTTTATGGCAAGAACAGTAATAGTTCATTTTGCTCATGTGTGCATGCATGTGAGCACATTGATCTTGTTATTTTTTCGATGCAGTTCATGCTAAGACACGTCTGATAATGGCAAGTGCTCGATTGTTTATGCAGGGCCTCAGCAAACACGTTTCTTTTTTCACTTTTTCATACGCCGGACGGGAATTGGTGCTCGTGGTCCTTCGTGGTTACAAAGTTCACGTTACCAATCTGGTGCCCCTTGTTTACTTGAAAAAAAAAAGGTAGATGACACTGGCTCCTGGTTCGACATTGTGTATCTGACGAGGCGGTGATTTGTGCAACGGCACATTTATCTAAGCCTAATTCTCAGAAAACAGCGCTGAAGCAACATTAGAACTGTACGACAGAGTCCTGGCAGTGCGTACGTCTACCGGCCAAAGAGTTCTAGTCGTGATTGGGACAAACCATCTGACTAGAAATGAACGCGAATACATGGGAAAAATTCGAGCAGCAGCGACAGTGTCGGTACGTCGTCACTTGCGTGCTACGCATCGAATATTGAGGCTCCGCCACTGCCACCGCAGATCCCCTGTAATGAAATCTCAAGGCTTAAGTCGCCGCGCATGGTTGCCCTTATTAAGCAATTACTCAATTATATAGACATTCTCAATAACAGTGCAGCGTTGAGGGAGGAGAGGGTTTTACGTTCAAGATGGCAGTCTTAAGGAGTGCATGGCAGACGATTTCGTGCCGATGTCGTCTTCGGCCCGTACAAATAGAAGTACATGTTGGTCTGACAAAATGGCACAATCACTTTGAAGCTATGATCGATGCTCGATGAAAGCTAACACAGCGCATCTCCACTCAGGATTGGTATAGATAGCTTTCATAAAAATCGAAATAAGGGGGCCGGCTTCCTTCTCTTAGAAGGTTAGGGAGGGCAAGATAAATCTTCATTCAAGTAATGCGGGCGCTTAGACAATAACTAGCAACAATCAGTCGAGCTGATTGATACTGGAAAGCTTCTAGTGCGCTCACAAGTGTAGAATAGCGAGTATCCCCGATTAAAGAACGGAGCTCGAGCTTTGACATGAGAAAAGTGTTGCGTAGAAGAAGGTTTAAGGAAACAGGAAATAAAGTTGCGACGCAAAGAACGGAGAGTGTGGTTCGCACTGCTCATCACGCGGCTAATATGCGTATTTCACGAAAGAGTGTTATCTATCTGGACACCTAGGCATTTATTAGTATTGCGAGACGACAAGTGAGAGTTTGGAATGGAATAAACAGCGCTAGTGCACTCAGTGGCTCTTGGAGAGATCGTGATTGTTTTGCACTTGTTAACATTCAATATTATGGACATGAGTGAACACCGAGAAGTTACGCTGTGAAAGTCAGATTGGAGCTGAAAAAATCATGAGGGTTAGTTATATCGCGCCAGAGGACACAATTATGGGCAAATAAATAGCCGGACTTTTAACGAAATGCAGAAAGTAGGGCTATTATTATAAATGGCAAAACAAGCGCCCATGGACACAGCCTTCTCGTAAACCATATGTACCAGAGCAAGTGCGCGGCTTATAACCTTTAGCAGTTACATCCTGGGTTTACCTAGATAGGAAGCACTTAGTGCATTGCAATACGTTCGAGTCACTATTTAGCATGCTAAGGGATTTAGTAGAACCTTAAAACGAGAAACAGTACTGAAGGCTTTTTTGAAAATCGAACCACTAAACATTCGATATCATAAGCAGTCAGATGCCGAAAACTCTAAAGTTTATTTTGCAGCTTCTTTTTATCGGAGCTGATTCCCGTCCACCTAAAAGAAGTGACGCCTCCACCATCTTGTCGTTATGACAGGTCTCCTCAGTATTATTTTTTTCTCCAATACGCAGCTCCGATTCCCGTATCGTCGATCGATTGTTGCATCCGCTTTACACTTACCACAAGCATGTGCTTGTTGCCGAATAAAATACTCCATACATTACTTGTACCTGCAGCAGCCGTTCCTTTTGGTGCATGAGCTCGAAGAGAGTAAGACGAAAGTGAAAAGATTAAAGGAGTACTGACACGAATTTTAAATATTTTCGGGTTATTGAGTTTAATAAAAACATGAGTGTCGAGAACGCTAAAAAACATGGCTGATCCCCCTGTCATAGGAATCGGTATAACACGAAAGTGAAACGTGTCTTCACAGACGTAGTTGAGCGTTTGTTTTGCATTCTTTCGCCCCAAGCGCGAAGGAATGAATGCTACAGCAACAAATCGTAATGTCACGCGAAGAACGGCAAGCAGCTCGAAACTTGCAACGCGCTGCTCAAGCACAAAGGACAAACGGAACGAGCATACCGAGAATGACCGCGAACTAACTGTCCAGTTGTAACTTATTTATGTGTGAGCAGCGCACTCATTTTGCAAAAGCGGCTCCTGCAGTGAGCGAAGTGACCTTCGTGCTCTTAATGCAAACTTGAGGTGAGAGCACAAGACGTACAAACCACCGCCATCACGAGATAAGCGCGCCCACGAGCGACCACGCCCTGTAGAGGCGCGCGCTCATCCGCTTGGGACGACGACCTTTAAAGCGCGCTCTTCGATCCCTTCGCGGCATCTCGCTCGTGATAACGAAAACACGCTGATGTACCAGTGATATCCGAGTACCGCCACCGGAAAATGGCGTATATAAATAGCTCGCCGTTAGCATGGCAATGAACGTGCTGTCTCTGGCCGAATCGCTTCGCGCCGCGCTGCAGAGCGAGGGGTCGTAGGTTCGACTCTCGGCGACGGGACATTTTCTTCTAGTTTTTTCGTTGCATCTGTTAGTCTATATTTTACCTCACATCCTTAACGGAAATACGTCAGTGGAGCCGTGGTGGACCCATGCATAAAACACTTTCGTGGTAAAAGAGTGTCGTAGCGCTTGGGAGTGCATTGAATATATTTCAATACCCCTATTTAAAAAGGCAATTTCAGTTTTAATATCGAGGGGAGGGCTTCGCAGTGACGTGTCAACACAAGTCTGACGTCAGGGAAGACTGCAACTCGCGACATACTGCAACATCTGTCAGTTTGCTGTCAGTCAAACGTGGTTTACGTAAGCAACGAGGAGTTATTTGTCGTCTACACACCCTCGACAGCGATTTCTGTGGTTTAGGCTGCCTGAGGGACGCAGGTTTCGCAGACCCACTAAACTGTGTTGACTTCTCGTGATAATGCTCATTGCAGTGGGGCTGACTTGCAGATGCTGCTCGATGAAAACTTTAGAATCAAAGTGAAATATTTTATACGAATCGTCTGGCTCCTGTCTGTCGAGAGCGTTGATAGTGCACACAATGGAAACGAAAACAATGCGCTTTGTGGGGTGCCTCAAAGTCGTGCCAGTACTCCTTAAAAGATGTTCGCTACCTCAACGTACATTGGTGGTGTAAATGTGCGCACTACTTACAACTAATATAGCGTGACTGAGTCTCTCATACTTGCATATTGCCTCTCACTTTTGAAAACTTCAAGAGACAAAAAAAAATGGCGAAGCTTGCACTAACCCCAAAGGCTTGAAACAGAGAAACTGGACGATTCTGAAGACTAATCTTGTTGCTTCGAGGTTGTTTCTAGGCCTTAGTCAGATGATGCAGGTCGTTTCCAGGTTGCTTCTAGTTCGTTGTTAGGCTTTAGCTAGGGCATGCTAGGTAGTTTCTACGTTGATTCTCAGCGCAGAGTGATTCGAATGAAACCACAGACAGTCACAGACACGACACGGATGTCCAAACTGCAGAGGGATAACCTCGTGCTGAAACGAAGCGTTCGCACCTCTCATGGCTCTATGGGCACGTCGGCGTTGTGGAAGGCCTTCCATAGCCTCGGGGTTTTCTCGCAGCCGCCATTGCCTTTCCCGTTCCCTAGTATTCTCTCGTTGTAAGTACTAGAGGTCTCCGGCTCGCCGCCGTCGCTTCACAGTCATTTGTTGGACCAACTGTTGCCTTCTTCATTTTTGTGGACCAGTGGTGAGTAGTGAGATTTACCGAATTTCTGTGGTACATACATGTTTATGATGATTATAGTTTTTGGTTTGCCGGACAAGGAACGATTTGCTAAAGAGATTCGCTGTTAAGAAGTGATAGCTTGAATAATGTCAAGGCGGATCGATCGCAAAGAAACGATGACGTTAATGATAAGTTTTTTTTTTTTTGAAGGCTCAATAGCATACTTTCTGGTCACTTCAAATCCACAAGGCATGCAAGTTCTGTGCGCTTTTTTATTAACTGGTCGTGACTGAAGAGACTTAAATACTATTTGAAGTATTCCGACACTTGCTGTGACCTAACCACAACATGCAGTTATCCGTCAATAAAATCGCCCAGAGTTCCCTCATCTTATGAGGTGCAGTCTGCGTGGCGTTTTAATGACACGATTACGATTTGGCGACATGTAGATGCTACGCAATCTCCCGGCGGTGGCGACAGTGCCACTCATTCTGACGAACAAGACTCGTCGTCAAAATTGGCCTACAGCTATATATGATAGAACCTCATTGCAACATTCCGGTCAAATTGCAGTATGGCACCGCAAGGCATGCAGGTTCCGACGACACTTGAATGCAAGGTGACACCGCCTATACAAGCCTCATGGGCCGCATGAGAAAACATCATTACATCAGGGAAAAAAAACTGACAGGGTCTTTTAGGCGTTCGGATAAGGCGACTCGAAGGCGAAAGCCATATTCCTTTTGTTCCCTGTCAATTTATTGACCCTTCTACGCAGCGCTCCGAAAGCTTTGTGCACCTCAGCTGGTTTTGCACTGCCTTCGTGACCAGCCCACCTTTGACGAATCGACGATATAATGCGATGACGTCATCACGTGACGTAATGATATGTGACTTTATATAGACCTCATGATGACAGCACACATCACGGCAATCTGCGACGTCTTGATGACTTCGTGTGTGTCGCCATCACGTGATGAATAATTTTTGAATAACTCGTATTGATGCAAACGCCGCCGACGGCCAAATTTCGCGTTTGATGAAGCATCTGAAGCTTCGCCGTTAGAGAAATGACGATACCCAGAGACTAGTATCACCAGCAACTTAAGCGTATGGAGACTGCACGCGCTAAGGAGGGCTTGGGCTGTGGAGAACTTGTCGACAAGACGACACGCCTCTGTCACATTAACTGATTTGTAACATATGTGAGTAGCTGTTCTGTCTAAACGCGTACGTTGTTGCACGCCAGTTTCATCGGATAATTATAATTATTTTAGAAGAAAATACGTGGGTCTCCCTGCAAGGCAAGAATTAGGACCGTAGTACCTCAGAGAAAACTGCCGCATCATTTTTGTGCTTAAAGAGGCCCTGCAACACTTCTCCAAGTAACAGTCGAATGACTTTACTAAAGGAGTTTATTGCCTCACGAATCCACCACCAAAAAAAGTTTTTAGAATCTGTCAAGTACGAGCCGAGTTACAGAGGTTTGCCTCACGCTGTAATTGCTTTCTCTGTTCTCTCATCCCGACGAACGCGCTGGAAGTTAAACAGGGAGGGATGGCGAGGGGGAAAGAAGGTGCGTAACGCGCGCGTCATGACCTTGAACAAAGTTTTTTTCTTCTAACGCGCGGCTTACTTTCAGGGTGATCGAGATAGCGCTCACAGTCACGTGGCGGCGTCCCGCGGCGGCCGCAGTAACTATGCATTCTGCGATGCTCAAATCAGCCAATGGCCGTGAATTTGGGTTTATGGCGCTGTCACTCCGGTATATGGCATCATCAATAGAAAGAAGAAGGAATGATTTCTAGCTGACTCTAAAAATTAATTGCAAATTCCAGGCCGCGTGCGCCGTTGTAAGGTTTGGTTCGCGTGTTTTCGGGAGCCTCGGGTACCGATTGGCAGCGCTTTCTGACCATGCTTGAAAAGGGTTGCGAGGCTCCTTGAAGGTGTTTTTGTTGCGCAGAGATAATTTTCTATCCCCCAAACAACGCCACGTCTCTTTCATGAAATTTCGCTACTTCCGTAAATTTTTCGAACACAGACCGCGTTTATGTTTTACTATGAAGAAAACTTCCATCGCCACGTTTCACCGCTTTCAGTGCACTTAACGCTGTGTTCAGCCGCTCAAAATACCCGTTCCCAGTGATAACCTTTATTGTATGCAACCTACTCAGTGCACCGACAATGATATTTAGTCGTAAACATGGTAGCTTTCACACCTTCAGTTCACAAAGATAACACGTGATTGCCTGCAGCTGCATACCAGTGCAACTGTTGCTATTCTTCTGTTTAGTTTTTTAGAAGGACAAGACTGATAGAAAGCAGCCTGTTCGCCTCTGCGTTATGTAATATAGATTCTTACCATACCTGAGACTGGGGAGATCGCAGGAGCCTCCCCTTCCTCTGGAATGACGAGATCGTTACGCTGCTCGGGCCAATCTAAAAAATATAACATCGAGGATAAGTATCTTTGTGCGTACACTTATGCGAGAGGCAATCATGCGAGACAGAAAAGTGACTACCAGATATTCTAAATACGCGCTGTGAAACGCGTGAACCGTCCCGCATTGTCTGCGCTTGCGTATTAGCGAGGCAAAGTGATAGCTCGTGCTAAATGTTCAGAAATATTCGAGAGTGTACAGCGCGACGACAACAAGAGGAATAAAATAAAGCGAAGAGGAGGTGTGCCGACCTCCAACTGCAATTTATTCCAGTTGGAAGCTTGTAGTATATTGAATGGCAGAAATGGCCAATAATACGAAAAAAATATCTAAAATAGGCGAGCAATAGCACTGATGAGGTCCACCTTGCTAGCATTATTTTAACTGCGCACCTGGTTTTAGGTATACTTATTGTGATTTCGTTATTCGAGACCGGTGTGCTTTCTTTTACACTTTATTGCCACAATGTCACCCAAGTTTTTATAAAAACGGCAACAGTTCGTTGTCAGATATCTCCTACCTGTTTGCATTTTACTATTCAGCGGAAAAATTATGGAGAAGCTGAATGAAATTAGGCTCACGAAATACGCTTATGAAGTTAATATCGTTTGTCCACGCAAGTTTGGTTTGGCTGGCACTCACACATGTCAGTGAGGAACTAAAATATATTCGGCGAATAATTCCTCACATGCGCAGTTTTTCTTTATCTAACAAAAGCATTTGACGTCATAAATTATGATATGCTGTTCACTAAGCTCGAGGCAATCGGTATTTTCGGCCCTGCCCTTTCACTACTAAAAGCAAATAACATAGTACAAGTTGTTTCCATAACCAATAGTTATTCGCAACATCTAATTACCAACAGCTGAGTGCGCCGAAGCACTCCCTTTTAGACACTTCGGTTTACTTTACTTACATTATTAATTTATCCCATTGTCTTTCTACTGCAAACGGCATTATATGCGCTGGTAAGGTCACCATTTTTACCTTTCATAAACATGGCTTGTCTCTCGTTGATATTGCAAATGCTGCTTTAGAAAATATTCTAAGGTACTATAATGTATGCATGCAGTCATGCAACTAAAGCTTAGTTATTCGTATTCTCTTCATATGAGCGAGACTTAGAATCCATAAAAATATGACTCTTCGTTCCCGCTGTCCTCGCAGTAAATGTTCGTCTTTCCTAGCCCTTTCTACTTGATTGTAATTCGAAATATAAAAATCGTGTTGTTCACGTAAAAATGCTTACGTTAGAAGCATCTTATTTTAAATCAATATATTATGTACGCGCTTGTCTCGCGCGATAACTATGCTTGTGCTTCATGGAATAGAAAACTGTATTCGGCTGGAGATTTGCAAGGGAACAATTTCCAATAATGAAACCACTCTATAAAATCTTATAAAGGTGTTGAATGGTTGCTCTAAGATGCCGCATTCTCTCTGCTTTTCGTTCATTGAAAACAATCAGCATTTTCTTTGTTAATGCTCCCATTTGAAGACGTTTGATCTCATCTATAAAGTCTTGGTTATCAGAGCACAAAGTCATAACACGCCTTTCGAGTACTAGATCGCCTTGTAATGGGCCGAACGAATCTGCACTTCCGACTTCAAATGTGATTGACGCTCTTCAACCCAGGGTCTGCTATATGGCGGCAGCTATTTAGTGCGATGATAGATGAAGCTGTAAAACGCACGACTTCCTGTGCGACTATGCGTTTAGTAAAGTTACAAGAAAGAACAAACGCAATACAACTCACAAGCCATGGTGCTCAGAGTGGCTCCTTCTTCTTCTTCTTCTTCTTCACTTCACTTCACTAATGGTGACTCATATCCGATGCAGAGAATTGGCCCAGGGGTGAGTGAATTGTTCTATTAGGTTATATAGGTCAGTAACACTGGGCTGTTATAGTTAGGTATTTATAAGTAAGTGAGTGAGTATAAATTGAATTCCATATTGCCACATGGGCGTGACGTTGAAGAAGGGAGTAGTCGACGTGTTCAAGACGAAACATTTTATTCGGGCGAACCTGTAGCCAGGAAATGAAAAGCTAAAGTACAAGCAATACACGCTGTACACTGATAGCGGCGAAGAGAGCGTCAGCCATCGGTAATATGATCTGAGGTAAGGCGCGTCGGCATTTATACATGCGGCATCTAACATTCCAGCCTTATCGCTGGTGGCTGCGTTAGTTTCAGTATAAACTCAACTGCTCGTGTTTACGCGCTCAAGCCTAACAGACGATTGTAAAATAATCTGGAATGTTCGCAGACATTCGGGCGAGCTTTGAGCAAGGGAGTGATACACGTGTAACGTGTCGTTAACATAAAACATAGAAAGAAAGAAGCACGTGTGTCATTGCCCCCCCCCCCCCCCACCTGAAAAGGCATTGTCCCGATGCTTGCAACAGAACATGAAAGTGAATACACGAAAAAACAACAATAATACAGCAAAATGTCCTTAGGTTCGCTAACGCGCATAATATGGCTTATGGCGCACGACATGGGCGACTTCAGGTCGTGTGCAGCGCCGTTCAGAGTACGTAACGCCGTCCGGGATACCCTCGTAGTCTAGAGCGCCGAGACATCGAAGCAACTTGTACGGCTTGAAGTACCGCCGAAGAAGCTTCTCGCGAAGTCCGCGTCCACGTATCGGCATCCAGACCAAAACGCGGTCGCCGGGCGGGTATTCTATGTGGCGTCGTCAAAAATTGTAACGGCGGCTATCGATCTTTTGCTGGCTCTGGGTACGCAGACGGGCGAGTTGCATGGCTTCTTCGGCGTGCTGCAGGTAGACAGTTTTGTCAAGGTTTCATTCATCGGTGATGTTGGGTGGCATGGCGTCGAGTGTCGTTGCCGGGCTCCTTCCGTAGACCAACAGATGCCGTCATCTGTGTCGTTTCTTGCACTGCCGTGTTGTATAAAGTCACATACGGAAGGATGGCATCCCACGTCTTGTGTTCGACGTCGACGAACATAACCAGCATTTCGGCGATAGTCTTAGACGATCGGTGAGGCCATTTGTCTTTGGCTGGTAGGCTGTGGTCCAGCGGTGCCTTTGCTGGCTCTTTCCCAAGGTTGCCTGAGTTAGGTCAACAGTAAAGGCAGTACCTCTGTTGGTGATAATGACGTTTGGGTCGCCATGACGAAGGACGATGTTCTCAACAAAGAACTTGGCTACCTCGGCGGCTCTGGCTTTGGGCAGAGTCCTTGTTTCGGCATAGCGGGTGAGGTAGTCAGTAGCTACGACGATCCGTTTATTTCCGGAAGTCGACGTTGGGAACGGCCCCAGTTGTTCCATCGCGATTTGCTGGAAGCGTCGGCGAGGTGATTCGACCGGCTGAAAAAAGCCTGCTGCTCCTTTTGGCGGTGTCTTCCGTCGCTGAAAATATGGGCAAGTCTTTACGTAACAAGCGACGTCGGCGGCAAGGCGCGGCCAGTAGAAACAACAAGGTGTTCTGCCGTCGGATTGTCATGCAGGGCGTGAGGACTTCTGGTCGCAATGCTGAAGGCACCATGAGAAGGTACTTGGCTCGAAGTGCCGAGAAGCGTTTCTTTTGAAGAACACCGTTTTGTAAGAAAAACAACGCCAGTGCTCACTTAAATACCTTCGGAACAACGGCGGGTCTGCCCTCGAGCTATTCCACAAGGCCTCTGATTTCCGAGTCGGCTTGTTGTCGTTCAGCGAAGTCGTCAGCGCTTATGGTTTCCAAGATGCAGTCATCATGTTGGCCATCCTGCGGCGGTGCGTCGAAGGGGGCACGAGACAGGCAGTCGGCGTCGGTGTGTGTTCTTTCGGATTGTAAACGACGGTAATGTCGAATAGTTGAAGTCTCAGGCTCCAACGCCCGAGGCGACACGAAGGATCTTTCAAGTTAGCGGCAGGCCCTTCAAAGTCACAACTTTGAAGGGCCTCCTGTAAAGGTAGGGAGGAAACTTTCATATAGGCCAGATGATGGCAAGGCACTCCTTTTCGGTTGTAGAATAGTTGGCTTCTGCCTTGGATTGCAGCCGGCAAGCATAACTGATGACTCTCTTCAGTCCGTTTGTCATCTGCGCAAGAACGGCGCCGAGTCCTGCGCTGCTTGAGTCGGTGTGGATACCGGTATCGGCGTATTCGTCGAAATTCGCAAGTGTGGGAGGCGTCTGAAGGCGTCGTTTAAGTTCTTGAAATGCTTCGGTTTGCGCTGATTCCCACTTTAATTGCTTCTCGGTCTTCCTGAGGTATGTTAAAGGCTCGGCGATCCGTGAAACTTCCTTGACGAAGCGTCTGTAACAGGCGCACAAGTCGCACAGGCCTTCATGTCGGTAGATGGCGGGAAGGCAACGCTGGCAGTGGTTTTCCGCGGGTATAGGTGAACACTGGTCTTCTTAATGGCGTGGCTCAAAAACAAGAGGTCCTCAAACGCGAAGTGGCAGTTATGTGGCTTGAAGGTGAGTCTGGAGGTCTTGATTGCTTGAAGTAAAACTTAAAGGTGCCGCAGGTGTTCGTCGAAGTTTGAGGCAAACACAACGGCGTCGTCCAAGTACACGAGGCACGTCGGCCACTTCAAGCTGGTCATTAGTGTATCCGGATTTTGGGTCCAGATTTCCGGACCTTTCAGGGCAGTCTTATCTTTCCTCAACTTCGTCTTATCCAGGCAGTCTTATCTTTCTCCACTATCGACGGAATGGTCGGCTCCAGTGTCGAAGACAGCGGTGACCTTGTTTCTGTAGATAAGAACATCGAGGTCGCTATTTTCTAGTGTTGCGTTGCAGTTGGGCCGCAGCGTCGGATCACGGCTGCATCGGCTAATTCCGCTGCTTTTACGTGGTCTCGTCAGGCCTTCGGTCCGCGAAGATTCGTAGTCAGGGCTTCATTCGGCTTGCGGCGTGTTCTGCTTGCGGTGTTGTCATCGGCGGTGGAGGATCTTCGGTATATCTTCGTACAGCAACCGTACATCCATGGGTTGCTGCCCTCAATTTTCCGGATATGGGCTCGCGGCACTGCGGGCATCGCTGAGGGGAACGGTAGGGTCCTCGCGACGGTGAACACGGTGGACGTCGAGGTATCCATTCAGTGCCGGCCAAGAAGTCGGCGATGTCGTGTGGCCGCTCACTGCGCTGTGGACGCGGTGCATTGACGGCGAAGTAGCGTAGTCCCATCTGGCAGTACTGGCAGCGTCAGTAGGTGTAGCCTGCTTCCACGCAGTGGTCGCATAGCGGGCGGTTGTCAGGGGCGCGCCAAATGTCGGTTTTCCTTGGCGCATTGCGTTGGCCACCAAGCGGACGGTATGGGGTTGGTGGCGGCGGCTGTGTCTGGCGATGGTACTGTGGTGGTGCAGCGTCCTGACGTGGGCGCGGAGAGGAAGGGGTAGGGCGAGCTGCTGCAGCATAGCTCACTGCTTTGGCTCAGGCTGCGGTGGTTCAGGGGCTCGCAGAAATTGCTGGATTTCTTGGTGTACGACGACAGCAATCCGGTCCACTTGAGGCGGCGAGGATGGCAACGATTTCCGCAGCTCCTCCCGCACGATTGCTCTGATGGTATTGCGCAGGTCGTCGGATTGAAGCACTTGAACCTCCCCGTATGTCGACGTGGGAATGCGGTGGTTGTATGGCCAGGTGCGGATTTCTAGAGCCTTCCCGATGGTTGTGACCTCCAAAACGAATTCCCAGACCATATTCGGGGAATTGCGCACAAGTCCGGCGAAAAGTTTTTCCTTCACTCCTCTCATGAGGAAGCGAACCTTTTCTCTCTTGGACATGTCAGCGTCGGCGTGGTGGAAAAGCCGCGCTATCTCCTCCGTAAAGATGGTAACGCTTTTGTGCTGGTGTTGTACTCGTATTTGCAGTAAAGCACTGGCCCTTTCTTTTCGAACAACGCTCGTAAACGCTACTAGGAAGCCGGTCCGGAAGATATCCTATGTTGTCATGATGGACTCTTTTCTCAAACCAGGTGGCACCGTCTTCCATTGCGAAGTGCACAAAGTGCAGTTTTTCGTTAATATGCCAGTTATTGAAGGCTACAGTCCTCTTGTACGACTCGAGCCACGTTTCTGGATTCTCACATCACGATCCAGAAAGTCGGCGGCTTCCTCGGCTGCTGCATCACGATCGTGGATGGTGGAACAATAACCCTCATCGTTGTCTCAGTTGTGATCATGACCTTGGTCGTCAGTTTTATCGCGTAGATGTCCGTACTCTGGTGGTAGACCTTGTTTCCTGTGGCTAGCTCGCTGGTCGGGGATGGCGTCGATATCTTCTTTTTGACTTGGGCTGGTTTTGCGGCTTGACGGGGGCGTGCGGAACATGAACGCAGCGCTTCCACCAGATGTCACGTGGTGGTGACGTAGAAGGCAGCTGTCGACGTGTGCAAGACGTAACACTTTATTCGGGCGAACTTGTGCCCAGGGAATGAAAAGTTAAAAGTACAAGGGGTGAACAGAGCTTCGGCCACCGGCAATATGATCAGCGGTAAGGCGCCTCGGCACTTGTAAATGCGGCATCGACCGTTCGAGCCTTATCACTGCTGGCTGCGTTAGTTCCAGTATAAACTCCTCTGGTCGTGTTCGCGCCCTCAAGCCTAAGAGAAGATTCTAAAATAATCTAGAATGTTCCCAAAGATTCGGGCGCGGTTTGTGCAAGGCACTAATACAAGTATAATTCTGCGGTAAGATATAATACAGAAAGAATGGAGTGCGTATGGGAATATGATAAATAATGAAGTATTTGAAAGAAGACCTACAGAACACGTCGTTGTTGCCCTCTACAAAGGAACACAAGCGGCTCATGACCACAACGCGGAATGATCCAATATTAGTTGCTTGAGTCCGGCATTATGGACTGCTGATTATAATGACGGTAATTGCTATTTTAATGATGGTAGGCCTTTATTATGGGGAATAAGCTACTCACCGCGTATTATATCGAAAAATATTATTGTCATGACAAATAAATGTGTAAATGCATGCATGAAAGAACAGTGCATTAAATGAAACATCAACTATCTAATATTAATTAGTTATGCTGTTTTATTTGGCTAGTAAGTCATTGCTTCGCGCGTGGTTTTTCCGCCGCCGAAACGAAAGATTGCTGATCCGCCCGCCGATCACCCGCGTTGTGCGATGTTTCAAGCGAGAAGAAAACGCACGGCAAGAATGGCGACGGCAGCGATGATGTGGTAGGGCAGGCTGTATCCACAGTGTCCTCGCAGGAGGACCAGCTGATGGTACAATCCCTCCGGAGTTTATTTTAAATGCGGAGCATTTCTTAGTTGTACCTGCGGCGTCGGCGGCGCCGTCCACACCCCCACTGCGCATGCTCGGCTCGTCTAGTGCCGGCAGCAAGCCTCTCCTCTCCCTCCCTCGCATGCTGGGATCGTCTCGTGCCGGCAGCAGGCCTCTCCTCTCCCTCCCTCCTCCCCTCCCCCTCTCTCTCTGAGACGCATTTACTCGAGTTGCCCGCGTGGGAAGATGTGGGCGGCTTTTTAATGGGAAGTGTTTCTTAGCGAACTTCTGCGACTTTGAGCGTATCTATCTATCTATCTATCTATCTATCTATCTATCTATCTATCTATCTATCTATCTATCTATCTATCTATCTATCTATCTATCTATCTATCTATCTATCTATCTATCTATCTAGCCGCCTACGACCTTGTGCACTCCTGGCTGTTTCGTTAATGGGTTGTATAGCAAAATTTGTATGGCATAACATGACTGCATGACGAACATGAATGACAGGATATACCTTGAAAATCATGACATGCATGTCATGAACAGCATGATTTACATGCCTCGGTGTTTGTGCTAGTGCGGCCGTTTAGTTAACTTGATATATACCAAAATTAGTATGGCGTTACAAGAGCGTATAACAAACATAAGTGACAGGCATAGGCGTGCGCACGGGTGGTTGGGCACGCCTATGCCACGCCTACGACCAAAGAGAAACAAGGCGACATATGAAGCTCTTTACTGGCTGCTTCGCATTACATCGATTCCCACAGTGCGTGGGATCTGTCGGATTTTTTCTTTCTTTTTTTTTAGCGAGGGACCTTTCGCTATACTATGTGCAGCACTTGGACGCCTTGGTGAATGATGTTGGCAAGCTTCGCGTAAAACAAGCTGCGCTGATTGACATGAAGTTTCAACAGCGAACTGTTTATGCCGAGCATTACTCCGTGACGGGTGAACAGAAATGATCATCATGATGAACCTGCACGTGCTCTCTTCGTCCTCTTCTTCACCCTATGCTTCGCTCCCAGAATGACGTGCGCCGATTTGACCGCCGTGGGGTGCAATAACTCTGATTGGCGAGAAAATGAGTACAGAGAGAGAGAAAGAAAAGGAGAGATAGAGAAAGAAAAACAGAAATATCCTTGGCGGATAAAATTTTCTTGGCGAGGCAGGAGTGGAACCCGCGGAAGCCCTACCGAAGGAGAGCGTCTTAACCACTGGGCAATCCAGGCACGCTAGCAGAACGTAGCATAACCTTGCTTAGTATAGTATTACAAGGGGGTGTAAACGGTAAATGAGGTTGAAGAGGAGAGAAAGAAGTAAGGGAGAGAGTAAAGCATAGCGTATAGAGATTGAGAAAGAAAGAGAATCAAAGAAAGATAAACGACAGAGAAAAAAAAAAGAGAGAAAGAAAGATGAAGCAAGTTAAAAATAGAGAGAGGGAGATAAAATAAACAAAGAGAAGGGAAGATAGAAAGAGCATGGAAGAAAAATAAGTAAATAGAAAGAGGTAGAGAAAAAAAATTGGGGGACCCTTAAGCTTCGCCTTTAAGAGTTCAACGCAATAGCGAAATCTGGCCCCTAGTGCGCACTTCAACCACTAAGTGCATACTTATTAATTTGTATTGTTACACACACGCGCACACAGACACACACACGCGCGCGCGCGCGAATGGTACAGGTTTTTGATCTAAAGCAAGAGTCGCATGGCCTCCAAGATGTACGCCGCGCGCTCGCCATCTCGGAGGCCATGAAGAGTCTCACAATGCCTCAGAGATGGCAGCACACTATCTAGCGTTTGCTGTTTGCTTGTTGATATGTTTTCCGCTAGATGGACATAGTTGTCCATTTTTAGAGCTGTTTGAAAGTTCGTGTGTGTTTTTAGCGGCGATGGCTGCACTATCTCGGCCTTTTTCGACATAGTTTGATGGCCTCCCAAATGCGCCTAAAAATCGCCGAATGGCTTGGTTTTCGTCGTGGCACCTGTCGAACAAAATCGATCCACTACATGGCATTTATGTAGTGTTTTTTTTTTTCCATAGCAGCTCCAAGTAACATCGTGGCTTTGTGGTAGGACACCTGCCTGCCACGCGAACGGCCCGGGTTCGATCCTCAATAGGACCGAAATTTTTATTATTCATTTTATTTGCTTCTTTCTCGATTTTTCGCTCACGGTCGATTTTTCGCTCACAACCAACGGTGCCGACGCCGACAGCGGAATTTCTGCGACACGAGCTCTCTAACGCTATCGCGTTAAAAAGTCACAGTTTCGCCGCAGCGGCGAAGCAATGAATGCGATAGCAATAAAAAATAATGTAACGCGAAGAACGGAAAGCAGCTCGAAATTGCCAGCGCGTCGCTCGAGCCCAAAGGACGCACGAAAAGAACGCACACAGGACGAGCGCGAACTAATGAGTCAAAGCTCGACACTTGAAGCGCACTGCTCAAGCATAAAGCAGGACGCACGAAACGAACTAACAGGTACACACAAGACGAGCGCGAACTAATTGTCACAGTTGTTACTTATTTCTGTTTGAACAGCGCGCTCCTTTCGCAAACGCGTCCGCTGCAGCGAGCGAAGCGAAGCAGCCCACCGGCCGCCCCTTCTTTCCTCGAGATAAGCGCGCGAAAGCGACCACGCCCTGTAGAGCGAAGAGCAACGGCGTTCGCTGGAGCGGGGCGACGATATTTAAAGCACGCCACACACGCGCACATCGCGCCATCTATGTGGCCACTAAGAAAGCATGCTGAATTACATGGTGTATATAAATAGCTCGCCGTTAGCAGGCTGAAAGACGGTGCTGTCGTGGCCTAATGCCTAACGCGGCGGGCTGCAAAGCGAGAGGTCGCCCGTTCGATACCGCGCGTCGGAAAGAATTTCTGAATTACTTTTCTTTATGGCTTTTCTATATATATATATATACTTATACATATACGGTGAATGACGGCGACGGGGACGGACATTTTCCAGCCGAGACTGTCCATATAATTGCTATCGCAATAATAAATCAACAGAGACGAAGAGACAGAAAAAAGAGAGTGAAGGGTGGAAAATGAAAGAAAGATGAAGAACGAAAGAAAAGTAAACAGAGGCCGTCCAGCTCCGCTCTTCCTTCAGGCTCGGCAGCACTAGGGCAAAGCTGCCTAAATTTTTTCTAGTGCAAGCCAGTGAGAAGCACGTGACGAGATGCTCCCGTTGATCTCAACGGAGCGTTTCAGGATTTTTCACGCTGATAGGTTGCTGCGGCAACTTTGCCGCATTTTATAGAATATACCCGTGTTTGTCTACTATGTTTCTGTGTCATCATTTATACAGATATAGGTTGGCATAACCTGTGGGACATTACATTTTGCTAACGACACCCTGCAATCCCCTATTTTCCTTTTCTTCATGCAACC
The DNA here is from genome assembly GCF_013339695.2 of Rhipicephalus sanguineus. NCBI lineage: Eukaryota > Metazoa > Arthropoda > Arachnida > Ixodida > Ixodidae > Rhipicephalus > Rhipicephalus sanguineus. Next base: position 189,128,480 of record NC_051177.1, read on the forward strand.
CTGTTATGACAACGAAATATTCGTGACACTTGAATATTGTGATAAGTGGGTTCGATTGTGAATAATAACAATTAGATTAGTAGGTGCCAGACATGTGTTTCAGCATAAAAATGCTTGATATTGTATATAATTGCTGTGTTCGATTTCGCTCAGACAGACAGATCGGGCCACAACTAGCAAAGCGCTGCCCCACGACCACTCTACTCATAGTACCTTTTCATTTCTTTTCTCGTCGCTTCTGTATATATCGGCAGTTTTTACTTTTCTAATTGCATGGTTTGCAGCCAATTTGTTACGTCTGGTTAGTTTTTCCTTTTCATGACGCCTGGTTATTTGTCTGTGCGTTCATTCACGCTGTTACTTGATTACTAGCAGTCTTAAAGTCTTTCTCTATTTCATGTCCTCACTTTTTAGTAACACCTATTTGCGCATTGTACAATCCATTTAACGTCATCACTTGCGAACAGTACTTCTTAAGTGGCTTTCGATTTCTTAAACGGGCATTTTAAAGACTGAGATTTCAACGAGTTCCTCAACGCTGAGGGAAAGGATAGCTTGCACTTGTGTGGTATCGCTGCTCTCTCAATCTCTGCTACTATAGGGCCACTTGATCTAAGACCACTAGGTGTATTATGTAGCCGATCTTTCATCGTGGTCCTTTACAACATCTCATTTTCAGGTGTTACGTGCTGCAGCACTATTACACTAAAGTGAAAAGCGCTTATTACAATCCGAACATGTAACGGTAAATTTATTATCTTGAGAGAAAAATGACTTTATAATGTACGTTGGAAAAAGCATAACCTTGGCGCTCAATGTAGCCTTTGAGCCATTAAACCCGACCAATATTAGTAATGAAATATACTTATTCAAATGATTTCCCTGAAATAATTTTGGTCGAATTGGAAAAATACCTCACCTCACCTTGCCTAAATTGTGGTTTTCGCGTGAGCTACTATTCACGAAAGGTCCACGGGAAAATCGTTCACTTCCAATAGCGGCAAGCCGTATTTAAAGCTCAGAACATGAACTACATCATGTATGTACCTTGTCGCATCATTCAAATGATGGCATCGTCATACGATGGTGGTCAGTCATTTCATTGCCTTTTTGTATACCATAATGTGCAGTGCGTGACATGTGCGCATGAAAAACACGAATTACAGATCATGGCATGGATGTCATTAGATGCCGATAATTAACATAATTTTAATGACGGAGGTGGTATGAGGCATGTGAGGCCGTCGGGGCGGATTAATGAACCTGCTATATATACCAGAATGTGGAAGCTTGCACGAAAACGTGAAGTAGTGAATTAAACGCCATGATATGAACGACAGATCAGTGATGTCGTCACAGGCATGTCATGTATGCTATGACGTCAATGACAAAAATGGCTCAGCTGCTGCAATGGCTCAGTGTATGGTTGCAGTTCTCAGCTCTTGAACCGAACAACGCGGGTTCTTTCTTGGACGCGGTGGTCGCATTTCCATGAAGGCGAAATTCTAGAGGCCCGTGTACTGTGCGCTATCAATGCGCGTTAAACAGCCCCAAGTGTCAAAAATTATTCAGAGCCCTTTACTAGGGCGTCACTCATGGCCTCGGTCGCTTTCGGGACGTTCAAACTCACCGAGCGATCGACCGACCGGTATTGCAGTCATTTATTTAGTTGGTATATATCTTTGTGCATTACACGACGCTAGTAATATCACATAACGTACATGCTTGATATGTAACCGATTTATTCGCGCAATATTAATGGCCAGAAGTTTTCAAAGAAATTAAAGTTATGGTCAGATGTAAACGCCTCACTGTGCGGAAGGGGGCAGTGCGAGGAGTGCAATGGCCAGAAGAGAAGGGGTAGTTTTCAAATGTTTGCCTTTTCGATTAAGTCTAGCAGAGATTGTGACGGCACCACTAACGAGAACGAATGCAAATAAATATTTAACTGGCCACAAGAAATACATTCGTCTTTTTGAATATACAAAACTAAAAAAAATGACCGCCTATCTGCGTGCTTCGCTGCAAATGTCGTCGAAAGAGGATAGTCTTTTGCCATTTATGTTATGCCTTGGCTCAGACAGCGCGTCCTCTACGTTGAATCGGCCGCATCTGGCTGGCATTGATAAAATAGAGGAGGCGATGCGTGAGATATGAACGCCATCTGGCAGTGGCGTCGGGAAACATAAGCTTGTGCAGAACCTAGGCCCACTACGAGGTGGCAGCACCATATCGTCGGCACAGGGCTTTCTCGTGCATAGTGTCGCATTTTCAGCGCAACATAAGAAAGACTAGGGTCTTTAAAATTACATATCTATGTATTTTCTTGCAAAGGAACACAGCACCTAATACCTACGTATAATTGTTGCGCCTCAGATATGCGTAATATTTGCTTTTTGATCGACAATGTTCACAAGTTTGAAAGCAGCAACCAGTTCAAGATGGTTGGGCGTTGAGCAAGTGCTTAAACTTGGGCCGGGTAGTTGAACTGTGTGACAGACAGGCAGACAGAAAGACAGAGAGACCAAAATTTCTGCGTGGAAGTATCCCAAGAAAGAATATATCGTCTTTAAAAACACGGCACTACAGTATAATGTGGTTGAATCTAATGAATTGACGGCTGCTACACAACGGTTGGTTGAACGTGTACAAGCCCGCGTATTTGGCACGTCACCTTCTTCTGGCGCTTATTAAACAATCCGCGACGCCCCAATGCGCGACGAGTCACGCCCGAATCCGCGATATGACTGCCACACACTTCTTGTAGACTTGCACAGGCATGTAACTAAGCCGTCTTCGCCACCTCCGTGCAACGGGGCTCAGGCCTGAGGCCTGGACGACCGCCCGACCTCGACCGCTGGATCCGTGGACCTTACCACGGATCATTATTCGACTTTATACACGAAGCGAATTTGCACGTCTACTTTTGACACCGCCACTTACTATGCCTAAGGGCAGGCTTTCGAAATAAAAAAAAGAACAGTTTTCTAGGTTCCTTTCAGTGGGTACGGGCCACAAGTGCGAAGGACACAACAAAGAAAGCACCTGAGTATGTGCAGGTTCTTTTATGTGTTTGCCTGTCTTTTGTGTTAACTCATTAGTTATAACTTTAAAACTTCATATCAAAAATTCTTCGCCAATACCCCAGTGTGGGTATGAGCCATGTGTAGAGGCACATCCTCATCATCATCACCATGTGCACGTTCCGTGATCGGGCAGTTCGCCTCCATATTGGCAAACAAACGGACGACTGTGTACGTCTGGAGAAGTAGTCATTTCACTGCAGGCGTAGTCCACTGGTGCAAGGGAAAGCAACCGCCTATTCTGTAGACCTCTTCTGGATACAATCTCAGCACCATGGTTGGTGAGTTATCGCATACATATTCTCTCTTGAAAGTGTAGCGCGAGAACGTGTGCGCTCTAAGGCGAGCTCTTTTGCGGTCTGTTGAATTGCTACATTCGCTGTTCGCCGACAAGTCACATTCTGCGATGCGCAGCGCTGAGCTCACATCTGGGTTTTATCGCGCGGTCTGTGCGACGGCAGCACCCCAGGTCTGGCCATCGCAGGACGCTGTAGCAAAGCACCAGAACGGTGTTTCATCGCCATAGCGTTAAAGAGCACGCTTGGCAGAAAATTTGGTGTCTGTGTCGGAGACGTAATGCAGCGCACGAGCCGGAATCGAAACCACGTATTCTAACACAGAACCAAGTATTGTAACACAGAACCACGTCAGTGCCTGAAATGGATTCGTAAAAATGCTACATACCGCCGTAGTGTCGGTAAGGAGTCAAATAAACATATCTATATTGCATGGCAGCAGCGTACCACTGTTCTAGGCACCAAACCATGGGAATTGCACGAAGAGGGAGTGTTCGGAAGCTGCCTTATCATTAAAAAGGGCAGAGCTAAAAGTCATCGTCCTCTTCGTGAGCCGCGTGAAGGGGAGCATTGTCAAGAGCAACGAGCAAAGGACGTAATCACATGCATAACACGAAAAGGGTCTCGCATGAAACGTTGAAAGGGCCGACATTAATGTCAAACAGATGTGCTCCTCTGCCAGCTCATCACGCCTTGTATGAATGCACAAACACTTTCGCTTTGTTCTGTCGCAAGAGCGTGACACCTGGCGAACTTTTTATTACAGAGGGTACTACTACTACTACGTCCCGAACAAGTAAGTGTACCAGATGTGTTAAAAGAACTGAAGTGTGTCGTCGTTCTGTAGAAGTGAGCAATTCTGCAATAAATACGTTGTGCTATGATATAGTGAACGGTCCTGTGGTAGCCAGCAGCAGGCACGTGTCCTTCATTAAATCCAGCTTCCGCAGAATCGAAACGTTTTATCGACATATGCGCAGACTTCAGCTTATTCCAAGTTGTTACTTCGCCTACACGCGTAACAAACACCACATCATCCGTTTTAGATCTCGTTTTAATGTCATCAACAGATATCATATCCCAGGTTACACACTCGCCCGGCCTGAGCGATCATGACGTCTTGCATTTTACCATTATTAGCCTTTCGATTTCCCCGTCCCACAACAGTCTTAAAACCATTCGTGACTACAAAAAAGCCAATTTCACCGCTATCAACCTTGAACTTGCTGTTTTTCTTGATAACTTCCTGCCTAATGCCGCTGAGCGCTCACTGGATACCAACTAAAATATGTTTAAAGAAAAAATTCACGATCTTGTCAACCAGTTTATCCCAACGAGGCGTGTTCTCTCAAATAACAATGCGCCATGGTACACTAAATCCTTGAAACGACTATCTAACCGAAAAAAACGTCTCTTTCGCACAGCTAAGCGGGTACAAAACGAGGCTACATGGACAGCTTAAAAGAAGCTGCCTCGACCTACGCATTTGCAATAAAGGATACTAAATTTTCATTTTTTAATACCACCCTCCCGACCATGCTTATCAATTATCCCAAAAGCTTCTGGAATGTAATAAAACCTGCCGAATCAAATATCATATCACTCAGTTCACCTACCGGCGAACCCATACCCCATTACCACTGCGCTACTATTCTGAATAATGCATTCATAAAGGCTTTCACACCTGCAAGACATGATTTAGAACTTCCAAGGCTATCGCGCTGCAACTTTTTACCTATGGATCCGATAATTTTCAACCCTACCGGCATAAGCAAAATAATAGACAGCCTGAAGCTCACGTCTTCTTGCGGAGTCGATGGAATCACGGCAAAGTTTCTGAAAAATACCAGTGAGTATTCCTCGATTATCTTAAAGAGCATTTCTTCACAATCATACATGTCTTCAGCTTTGCCTCTTGACTGGAAAACAGCGAAAATTATTCCGATTCCTAAATCTGGCGAAACTCATGATCCATCTAACTACAGGCCCATATCGCTAACCTCGATACCATGTAAAATAATGGAGCACATCATATTTTCTAACCTTGTTACATTTCTGGAAGAAAACAACTTTTTCTCAAAGTGTCAACACGGCTTTCGCAAATCCCTTTCCTGTGAGACTCAGCTGGTAACTTTTACTAATGACTTACACGTGTATCTCGATAATGTTTTTTTTCACTGACTGCATCTTTCTAGACTTTTCAAAAGCATTTGACAGAGTTAAACATGTATTGCTTCTACACAAACTAAGCGCACTAAACATTGACCCGGGAGTACTTGGCTGGATCCAATCTTTCCTTTCTTGTCGTTCTCAATTCGTTGTAGCTAATGACTCCACATCTAACACGTCTCCAGTTGAATCAGGTGTTCCTCAAGGGTCTGTTCTAGGTCCTCTTTTATTTTTAATATATATTAACGACATATCTGATAACATTTCCTCAAAAATTTGCTTATTCGCGGACGACTGTGTTATATATCGTAAAATTAATGATGCTTCTGACATAGCAGCCCTTCAATCCGACCTAAATAACACATATAAGTGGTGTGTCACTTGGTGCATGGAGCTCAACATTAATAAATGTAAATCGATGCGCATTTCTCGTTCTAACACAACCTGCCCTACTTATGCATTAAATAACTGCCCCCTTCAATCCGTTCAAAGCTACCGTTATCTAGGCGTTCATATAACCAACGACCTCTCTTGGAAGCAGCACATACAATATGTAACATCAAAAGCTAACCGCTCATTAGGATATTTGAAAAGAAATTTTTCGCTTGCGCCTGTCCCATTAAAGCGACTGCTATATATAACCTACGTCCGCCCCAAACTGGAATACGCCTCATCCATTTGGGATCCTCATCATATCACATTAATTAATGAAATCGAATCAGTAGAGAATCGCGCTGCTCGCTTCATCCTGGCTAACTATCATCGCACTGCTAGTGTTACATTAATGAAGAGTATGCTCAATATCCCATTACTCTCTCTTCGCAGAAAGGAATCGCGCATTTCATTATTTCATAAAATCTATTACCACAGTGCATTCCTTCGCTCACTATGGATTCACCCGGCACCGTACCATTCAGCTCGCCATGACCACGTGCATAAAGTCAACGTGCCTCGTCACAACACCATAGCATGTTCACAGTCATTCCTCCCTAAGACCCCAATCGATTGGAATAATCTACCTGCATCATTAGTAACCATCACCGATCCTATTCGTTTTAAGAATGCACTAATGGTAAACTTGCAATCGTGAATTGTACCAACGTGTATACCTATTATTGGTGTATATTGGCTTTTTAGTGTACTCTTTGTGTATTGATTTCCATTGTCTGTTAATAAAGTATACTCTTTGTGTGTAATATTTACTATTATGTAGTATTGTTATCTCCACTTTAATATGTTTAAGTAATCCTGTATTTATTTTGCTGTTGACCTGCATTTCCGCCCCTCCCCTCTACAATGTACAAATGTACCCTGAGGGTTTCATAAATAAAAAAAAAACGGGTCAACCACAAGCCAAATGCGTCTGACCCAACTCTGCCAATGGCGCTAATGGTCTCGACGGTTCAATTATTATTCAATCATCGAATTATTAGTTTATACTGCGTTCTTGAAGCATCGCGACGAAATGGCTAACCTACGCTGATATATTTCGTATGCGTAGTGCAAGTTTAAAGTTGGGTTTCGCTGGGAATAACTCGCGACTGGGACAAATTGCCTATAGCGAGAAGTTGTAATTGTAATTGTAAATTTACGGTTCCCAGTATAACGATGCTAACCCCGATGCTACCTCGGCAAGGTGGGACACTGCCTTGCGCAGCTGCAGCCTAGCCGATCAGGCATGGGCCGTCTAGCAAGCCCGCGATTTGGCTGTCAGGCCAGGCCTTTCAGTGCCGACGTGGGAACCCTAAATGCGTTCGCGCGCTTCTTAGAGTACATTAATAAAGTTATTCTATTCCAATCCCAGCAATTAAACACTCCCTGTGTTCTTTGGGTTCGTGAGCTTAACAGCAGAGTTCGGTTCTTAGGTGTACTGCGCCAACTCATTTTACCAACCCTTTTTGCTTCCGTTCAAGGTCTGACAAACTCTTCTTCCTTAAAGAACAATGCAGGCTACATGTAGGGATAGGCAAGGACATCGCAAAGCGAAAATATTATTATTTAGGCTATGCGCGGTACTTACGAAGACGAGGAAAACACCCTCGAGGTAGGAGGCCACTATCTGATACGGAGAGTCACATCGCATTTATAGTGGCTTGCCCTCACGTAATTGACATGGAGTGATGTACTCGAAAGGTTAAACTCAATGAGCCAGAGGAGCGTAGTTCAAGGAGGAGGGAACCGTGTCACGTGGTGCAGGTAAAACTGGCGCGGTCGTGGCGGAACAAACTGGCCATCAACGATGTCTGTGCGATTAGTTGAAGAGGAATTCAAACAAAGCACCAGTGCTCCCATATGCCTACACTCGAGCGTTTTTATGCGCCCACTCAAAAAAAATTCTCTGTATTCCCCGGCAATTTTCGCAGGGGAATACATCTCGCGAAAGTCTACAAATAAAAGCCACCTTATCGATGACTACGTCGATTCTTCAAGCTTTGAGTCGCGGAAAATGTTCTCATGAGCAAAATATCGCTTGTGGACACGACTTAAACGTTCTACGAGCTTCTTCTTATCTCAAGGGGTAACAAAACGTAAGAGTGGCCTGCAGTCGAATGACTTATGTGCTGGTATGATTTATTTTTCATTTCGCTCAGTGCATTTTTGTTTCTTCATAATCAGTTGTGGGTCACTAGCGAAGGTTATGGCATCACCGCATGAACTAGTTCAGGTAATGCGCGAATGAATGTATTGTTTAACTGAGTTTTGTTATCTGCCATGCTATTAGGTTGGGAGATATACAAGTAAGTATGTGACGAAAATGAGTCACTGGCACAATTTTGTACCCTTGATCATTGTCGTTTTGCTAAAAACTATTTCTCTAATTGGGGTATGCCGTTCGCAATGATGGGGTTAGTTTAATGAGGTTAGCCGTTCGTTGAATGAGGTTACTACGAGCACCAGGTACAACCTGTCGGGAAGGAATGAACTTGTCTATCAGTTCGCAGTAACTTGCAGCCATTCCTTTCCCAACATCACCAGTTTTGCAAAAGCTTGAAATATGCACCCCAAAGAAAACGTCATCAGGTGCCTTAAGCGTTTGCCTAAGAAGACAGAAAAACCACCCGGTGCGGCTACATTATCACCATCGTCAGCATTATCGAAGCTCGCGAGGTCACGTCAGTAGCTGCACACTGTATGGATGCTATGGTTGATGATGGTGGATTTAGCTCATCCATGTAATGCGTTGGCAGCTTTGAACCACCCACCCGCTATGCAGTTCATATCTTGTGACGTATGGTGTGGCTGTACGCTTCTGCCCGCATCACTACATCTCCTAACGTGACTCCGTTGCTGACATGACGAATTCATAGGTTTTTTTTTTTCGAAGCGGTTCCGAAGCGCACAGCCGTGGATCTGTGGTTGGATACTTTTCCGCCACGCAGATTACACGAGTTCGATGCCCTACGTACGCATGACCACACGTCCTTTGACGTGTGGTCGAGCGTACGTACGGCAGACTGGACGTTGCTGCAACACTAGACTAAGGGAGCATTTGTCCAGCCTGGAAGGTCGCCCTAGTACGCATATGGTCATGCACTGTAAGGAATGTGGATGCATACCTGAGCCTGGAGGCGCTGGCATTCTGTTCAAACACCGGAACAAGACTGCGAGGGAAATAGTTGAGGCCCTTTGGATTGATAGACTAAAAGACAAGTGCATCAGTCATCCATCTGTTGCTTTATTAGATAAGGAGATTTCGCTGCTGTCTACGTATCTTTAATGATGTTCTCTTTTCATTTTGTCGATGTAGGTTCCTTTGATGGTATATCTGTTTTTCTTTTTTTTTCGTGCGTGTGTATGTGTGTGTGGACGCGATGATCTGGGGAATTGTGGTCTAGAGTGATCGTTATATGTGCGAATGGTGTGTGCTCTCTGGCGGAAGCACGCAGATCACATTGGGCTTTTAAGCAAACGTTTTTTCAAAAATATATCAGTTGTTAGATTGCGCTTGTCCGTATGTCTCCTTTCTTCGTCCCCGTTTATTTTCGCGCAAGTACTACAATGAGGTAAAAGGTAGATGTGAAGGCAAGCACTCCATGTGTTTTATTACATTTTATTACATGACAAGGAAATTGCGTACCTTTCTGCTGGCAAATCATGTTAATCATTGTCGTCATGCGCTCAAAACTTCTTTCATCGTTGTCCATATGATATTTCACCACCCCCTTTTTTTTCTTTTTTTTCGTGTTGTTATTGACGAGGGCCGATACGGGGATACACCTTTTTTTACGTTCTTCGCCGCAATAAACTTCAATTGCGAGTCAGTGCTCTGTGTGGTTGTTTGTGTGCCTTTTCTGTCCCTCTATTTCACGCTGTTTCCTTACGATATGTTCAACCAACTAGCCGACAAGTTCGCTTTTAAAGTATGCAAGTTACAGCAACAGCATCACCATCGCTGACACATCACTGATCAATGGCAGCGCGCCTGATCACGGCGGACAATACGGGAGCTGTGGCCTCTTATGTCGACGCTTTTTTTTGCTTCGTTAGTGCAATTAAGCTACATAATTTCATTAACCGGAAATTCGCTTCAAAAAGGGTTGTGTGAATGCGAAACCGGAAGTATTGTAAGAATTTCTGTTTGTGCGTTTTCTTTTTTTATTTCATGTATCCAGTCCTTTTAACGCTTCGAATGGCTTTCTTTTTTAGAGGCTAGAGCGTAAAAATTCCTTTTCGGGTTCCGAAGACTCGTGAAGCGGCCTATAAAGAGCTTTTCTGCCACTTTTTTACCCAACCATTCATTGTGTAGAGGAGAAAGAAATATATTAGTTGAAATCGTTATATTCTAGGAGTAAGAATAACGACAAAAAGTAAATTAGGAATGAAGCAAGCACCAGGCCGAAATCTTTGATGTTAGGACAAGCGGCGCAGCAAAATCACCGTTGCCTAGCCGCCTGCCTCGTTTAGTTACGAATGAGGCTCGAAATATTCTTCGCCTTTTTAACTGCTATTAGTTTGGCGCTTCATTAGAACAGATACAAGCATAGCGTGAGTCGACAGGGTGAGAGCAGGACCAACTTCTCGTTGATACCACGGCGTACCAACCAGGGCCGTTTGGCACACTCCCGAAATTGGTGCTCCTCTGTATTAAAGGGGCCCTGGAACAGTTTTCAAAGTAATCGTCTAATGGCTTCAATAACGAAGCTTATTGCTTCACGAGTCGACTGCCGCAAGCATTTTTAGAATCCGCCAAGTACGAGCGGAGTTACAGGTACTTGCCTCACGCTTTAAGCGCTTTCTCTCTCCTTTCGTACCACCGAGCGCGCTGAAAGCTACGCAGGGAGGGGGTTGAGAAGGGAGCAAGAGGATGCGTCCCTTCGTCTGGGCGCGTCATCACCTTGAGTACTTTCTTTTCATTTCTTCTTCGAACGTTCGGCATACTTTCAATGTGATCGCGAACATGCGCGCGAGCACGTGGCGGCATCCTGCGGTGGCCACGGTAACTATGCAGCTCGCCATGCTGAAACCAGCGAGCGGCCGTGGACTTGGGTATAAGGCGCAGTATTTGGGTACATCGCATCATTGGTAGAGAGAAGGGGGAATGATTTCTAGCTGACTTTTAGAATTATTGTAGATTCCAGGCCGCCTGCTGCGCTATAAAGTTTGGGCCGCGTGTTCTCAGGAAACTCAACTACCGATCGGCAGCGTTTTCTGACTATGCTGAAAACGTGTTGCAGGATCCCTTTAAAGTTCTAGATAGGTCGAAGAGTCTTGGAAATGTGGTTCGATACGACGGAGCTCATAACACAGTGCCCAGATGTCCTTGATGATTCTTGATGCTTTGACTAGTTGTATTTGTATCTTTCCATGGTAGTGAGAAGATGGGGGGTTATTTGTGCACGTTCCTGGTGGCGACGGCCGTGATTCTCATGATCGCCATGGCTCTCGTGCTGATTGTCTTCCTGGCTACGGGTGAGTGCCGCATACGCTTCTAATATTCGACATGTGCCATGTATCCCAACGAGCTCTGCCTGCTGAAAGATAAATTGATGAATTAAATTCTTGGGGCACGCATAAGCGGGGAAACATCGCATTATTTTGACCAACTTGGATTCAAAGTGCACTAGTGTTGTCTGCATCTTGCGAATATCGAATTGTGGTCGCCGTGGGGCGAAATCGAAACCGCGTTCTCAAGCTTAGTAGCAGAGCATCTTAGCCGATAAGCTACCACGGTGGGTGCAGAGAACATTGACGAAGAACGTGATTATAACCAGAAACAACAACGCCACGAAAAACGAATACATTTAATAGCAGTGAAAAAAAGCATTGTGAAAGCTTTTTTGAATTAAGGACGCATAAATTTGGGCAGTTGATTCAAAATAACGTTGAATGAAATATTAAGGAGATATATTTACAGGCCACCTTGGTGCGAAGAAGGGTGGAAGGAGGTTTATTGTGCATCGGAGGGCATTTGTGACAGCTTCAATTAATGTACCTTGCATTTAATTTGGCGGGGCATTCGAGCAGAACCTTTACGTTTTCTTGCCTTTCACCGCTGCTTTCCAGGTGCTGATGAAAAGGAATACACCGTGAACGACGAAATGAATAAGGAAATCAGCGATCTCCTACAAGAAGATGCATCCAGGGTCGCCCAAAACACCGATACCACCACAGGTATTAGCATGATAAATCCGTACAATATCTTCCGCTGTATATCTCTGCCGTAACTTGAGCCATATAAATAAACATGTATCATTACCAGCCATAATTTATGCACAGCACATAGTAAACGGCGCCCACGACTGCGTCGCCGCTTGTCATGAAGTCCTCATTAGTCATGAAGTCCTGCCCACTGTCAATCAATCAATCAAATCAAATCATTATTTCAACCGTGTACAATCTTACAGACGGCGGAAAAAAAGCTACCAATAGGTGGATTGACTAGTCTGCAGCGCAACGTAGTGTATGACGTGTGGCCAACGGAAGAGAAAAGCAGTCAATTAACAAGGCAAAACATAATAATAGTGCAGAATAAAAGTAATACACAATAGACTGAAAAAAAAGCATACAAAAATACAAGGCCAGGATAAATGGAATTTATCTAAGTGTAGCTGAGGAACAAACAAATGAATCAAAATGATTTAACTGGACATTGCTTAACAATGATGGTAAAGAATAACACAAACGCTGTATGCCAGAATACAAACCGGGTGTGACAACATTCCAATACTCTCTCTGTCCTGTTTTAAAGTGGTGCTCATTTGTTTCCAAACGTGCTAGGGTATCTAAATTATGTATGCCTCACATCATATTTAAATCTTCAACTCAACCGCTAATAGTATAGTTTATGAGCTATTATAATACGAGTCTTATGGAAGAAGCCTGTGGTTATTACATTATACCCAGCATTGTAAATATTATGTAGACATCGTTTCTGCATAACTTAAATTTTTGTAGATTTAACAATGCAGCCGTATCGCAGACAAGTTGACAATAGTGGACATGTGAATAGAAAAGAGAATTATGAACTAATATTTTAAGTTTTGGAGAGAGAATGTATCTGATTCGACCGACTATTCCAATTATTCGAGCTAGTTTTGTTAGTATTAAATTTACGTGGGATTCCTAGGACAAGTGCGCACTAAATGCAACGCCAAGGCGCTTAAAGGGACACTAAAGAGCAAACCGATTTTTCTCACATTAGTAAAGTACTCTTTCACGATACCAAAAACACCACGCTTGCTGCGAGCCGACGCTTAGTTAGCGAGAAAACGCGCAAAAACAAAATGTGGGACGCGACGCCACCTTGAAGTTTCCGCACCATTCGCCGTGACGTCACCTACTAGGAACCACGTAGTTCCTAATCGCTAAAAATGAAGTATATTGTCCTCTGGGGGTGCTATAGACTTAACATACCAGGTTTGGGGTAATTTTGTGGGGCCAATGGCGCCAAAATACGACAAATACATTTTGAAATCCGTGACTTCACGCGAGGAGAATTCGGCGCGAAATTTAAAAATGAAACTTTGAACTACATTTTCGCCTCTATTAATCAATGCGCGATGGAGAAATTAAGGACATTAGAGTTGCCAGAGCACAATGTATAGATCTAAACCGTTACATTGTTTTTATTTAGTGTCGCTTTAAGGTGGTCAACAATATCATCTGGATGGGAATTGAAAATGATATCTGCATGAGGAGGGATTGGCATATTCATAGCTCGAAACATAACCACCTTTTTTTTTTTCATTAAACTTCACTGAGTAAGATGATAACCACTGTTGCAGTTGAACTAATGCGTCATTACTATTAGAGATAAGGTAGTCGATGTTATTGCCAGAGAGAAATATGATTGTCACGTCTTCATATATGTAAATATGCCATTATTATTAATCTAAACGATGTCATTTATGTAAAGTTGAAATAGCAAAGAGCCCAAAATGCTGCCTAGTGGAACACCACAAAGCAGTGGCAGAACTGCGCATATGGTAACTCATGATTGGACTGCGACTGTACTTCAAGGCATGTTAACTTAAAATGGTTAGTATATGACGTCATGAAGTGTGGTTCAGAGTGCATACGTTGTCTATTTGCCTGAGGTAAATGGGTCATTCCACGCCAACTGTCCCAGCCTTGGCGCTCGACCATCTGCGATTTGAATGAAAAAAATCGAGGACTATCTATTCAAAGCCAGAAGACTTCCGCCAAAATATTTTTGACAAAAAAAAATTTTCAGTGCCGCAAACCATATGTGAAGTTTTTCGGAAAGCTCGAAACTATGGCTCGGAAAATGCGTTTTCAAAAAATCTCTTCTTCATATATTAGGCTAGGACAAATTTTTCCGTACATAACGATCGTAGGCTTCTCACTTAAATTAAGTTTCACGAACGTTTACGCTTTCGTGGGTTTTTCATGCGGCCTTAAATATTGACAATATGACCCATATTTGGGATTTTTTCATAGAAAGACGACATCCAGTGAAATGTAATATTTTGATTTAACTGATTGCCAGGAAGTTTTACTGTAGCCCAAAAATAGTTTGAGACGTATATGACGTGAAATGGTGTGTAGAGCTGGCGACAAAGTTGCAAGAAAGTTCATTTTCGCACATGTTTATTCGTAAATTTAACATTGAGGTGCTCCTAGTAAAATTATGCTAAATAGCGCATTTACTAGCAACATTAGTTGTCTACTGACTAAGAAAGTTTTATCAAATTACTTTTTGTTTTAAGGAAGAAAAAATTTTTGAAATTGTGTTCTTCCGATGTCTATTTTTGCTCGTGTTTTCTCTTCGCAGAAACGCGCCCAGCGGTTAGTACAACCTACATGGGCGCGAGGTTCGCCACGGAACAGCTAGACAACATAATAATCTCAGCCCGTGCTTATTTGAATGCTTTACAAGCGAGTATTGGCCTGAGTAAAAGAGAAATACGAACTCCGCTAGAGTGAATTTAACCACATGCAGCTGTCCATTGAAGGCCGGCATAGTGAGCTTACGCAACAGCGGGAAGTGACACCGATGCGTGCAACGCTACGTTGCCTGCGCAAAGGTTTAAAAGTGGCCAACAGATTAGTTGCTTTAACAAAGCAGATCAGTTGCACCTGTGACGAACACAATCGTATATAAGCATAGGCGTGCCCAGGGTTCCCCATAAGGAGGGGGGGGGGGCGAAGGTTCATCGCAGCGCACCCCCCCCCCCACTAAGTGAATGTACAAGGCAGATTTTGCGCCCCGCCTCCCTCTTAGGTGACAAGGGGTCAATGTATGGGGCAGAATTTGCGCCCGTCCTCTTAGGTGATTAGGGGGGGCGGGGCGGCTGCCCCCCGGCCCCCCCCCCCCTTCTGCGCACGCCCATGTATATAAGTGATGATGTTTGACCAGGAACCGTGAATTGGTGCAAAAGTAAAACATGCGTTTCATATTACAGCAATTGAATTTTTCCTTAATCGTAGTATTCTTCCCCCTTTTAAACCTTTGCGCAGGCAACGGAGCGTTGCACGCATCGGTGTCACTTCCCGCTATTGCGTAAGCTCACTATGCCGGCCTTCAATGGACAGCTGCATGTGGTTAAATTCACTCTAGCGGAGTTCGTATTTCTCTCTTACTCAGGCCAATACTCGCTTGTAAAGCATTCAAATAAGCACGGGCTGAGATTATTATGTTGTCTAGCTGTTCCGTGGCGAACCTCGCGCCCATGTAGGTTGTACTAAGCGCTGGGCGCGTTTCTGCGAAGAGAAAACACGAGCAAAAATAGACATCGGAAGAACACAACTTCAAAAATTTTGTGCTTCCTTAAAACAAAAAGTAATTTGATAAAACTTTCTCAGTCAGTAGACAACTAATGTTGCTAGTAAAAGCGCTATTTAGCATAATTTTACTAGGAGCACCTCAATGTTAAATTTACGACTAAACATGTGCGAAAATGAACTTTCTTGCAAATTTGTCGCCAGCTCTACACACCATTTCACGTCATATACGTCTCAAACTATTTTTGGGCTACAGTAAAACTTCCTGGCAATCAGTTAAATCAAAATATTACATTTCACTGAATGTCGCCTTTCTATGAAAAAATCCCAATTATGGGTCATATTGTCTATATTTAAGGCCGCATGAAAAACCCACGAAAGCGTAAACGTTCGTGAAACTTATTTTAAGTGAGAAACCTACGATCGTTATGTAGCGAAAAATTTGCCCTAGCCTAATATATGAAGAAGAGATTTTTTGAAAACGCATTTTCCGAGCCATAGTTTCGAGCTTTCCGAAAAATTTCACATAGGGTTTGCGGCACTGAAAAATTTTTTTTGCCAAAAATATTTTGGCGGAAGGCTTCTGGCTTGGAATAGATAGTCCTCGATTTTTTTCATTCAAATCGCAGATGGTCGAGCGCCAAGGCTGGGACAGTTGGCGTGGAATGACCCAAATGCAAGGGAATTTGTTAATGCCTCATGACTCTATGGCTACGTTTTCAGTGAAAAGCATGTGCATGTATCAGTGTGAAAGCGCAAAAAAAAAAAATCCAGCCAGCTCCACTTCGCGAACACTGTCGAAATAGTGAAGCATATGCCCGTCCTTCATCAGGCTTTATGTAATTTCATTCAATAAAACTTCCTCTTGGGCTAGTTGGTGTTGTATCCCAGACGTCATATTTTTTAGCGCAAACAGGAAGAAAAAGAACGAACTGGCTGAGAAGAGAAGAAGACAGTGCACAGGGCAAGCGCTAAACATCAACTGGCTTTATTTAGAAAAAGCCACGGAAAAGACAGACCACCTGAAGCGCATGCGCGCAGTCGTAGCATAGCTAATCGAACATCGACCTGAATAATCTGAACTCGTTGCCGTACAAATGTATAGACGTATCACTAATACACTCTGTGCCCTTGCTCTTAATATGGAAAGCTTCCAGCAACTCCCTTCCCAAGGTATCACCACCTCTACCCAGAATCTTGATCTCGCTTAGCTGCGGTGCACACGTGCTACAACACCAACTACACTCTAAGAAAAAAACCGGCTCAAGGGGGAGTAACGTATGCTTTAGTCCTCAAATCGTGTCGTTACTCCGCGAGAGCCAAAAGTGCGTGTCGTGTGCAAATTCGGGGGACTAAAGATACCTCGGGAAAGACTAATGGGGGGACGAACGGTTGCATTTACTCCCGCGGGTAGAGGTTGAAGGGAAGACGTTTTTTCTGTGGCCCTTGTTTGGAGCAAGGCTAGGGTGGCTAGCAAGGCTCAGCAGCGTAAGCGAAGCAGGGATCGTGCATCCCACGAATGCCTCTTTCAAAGGTCATGAGCTTAGCTCTCGGCCAGGTGCGCCCTATTGTTCCGAAGCTCTCCTTTCTACTCCGTCGCGGTGCTGCTTGCAGGCAGCGGGGACCTGAAGGGTGAGGAATTCGGCGAACGCATGTTGCAAATATCCACTGCACAGATGACAAGAAGGTGTCGGCACGTCGGCCCGCTTACTTCTGCGATCAAGAAAATAACGCGAGAAAAGATTAATTTGCAGGGTGTTAATATTGTGTCATAAATTGTGAGGACTTGAAACTTAGTTCACCAAAATGCTTCCCAATATTCACTGGCGGTGACAATCGTGTAAATCTGACAGACGTTTCAGCGCTCATATTGGGTATCTTTCCGCGCCGCACTTTCTTCTTCAGTATCGCTCACCGGAGTGTCGAGTGCGGCTGTGCGGGTCGTGTTCATCACTTGTGATCTCTCTCGCTCGTGTTTCGGGGTCAGCGAGTGCCGCTATTTACACAGACTATCAACGCAGCTGTGAAGAACATACCTCGCTACATGTGCTGCAATTGTGGACGCGCATGCGCGTTTATTTCTGTGTACCGGCTGTTTATTGGGCCCAGCCCCGTCACTTTCCTGCGGAAAAATGGACACCTCAGCTTACATGCAAGACTCCATCGCAGCTTCCTTTCCGCAAAGCTTCAGAGATGGACGCCGTCACATCGAGGTGTGATCAACAGTTTCTGGATTTACAGGCTCTGCAAACAACGTGCCTCTGCTAATTTTGAAGGTAAGTTTATCATTTTCATTGCCTTGGTACATTGTATTATAAAGAATATGAAGACTAAAAAAGCATTGTGCGTCGCATGTTTTTTGCGCATGCGACTGCGCAATTATTGGGGCTCACGTGATTAAGCCGTTCTCTTCTAGCTACTTTATTTTATAACAAAATTTTCTTTTTTGTATTTGTTCCAGGTAGGACTTGCCCTAGTTATTCGGAAACAGGCCCAACGCCAACCAATTGATGGCATTCGTCTCTCTTGGTGTTTTCGTAAAAATAAAGATTGATGTTAAAAGAATCGTGTTTTCCTTTTTGCCTTTAACACTTCATAGAGCACCATAGGTGATCTGCATCTTACACAATCGAGAAATCAAAACCGTGTGCACGCGTGTGTGTGTGGCGTCATTCATGTGACTTGTGTTCCCATGCCCTAATTTGCCACTTCTCGCCAAGTTTTTACCTTGTTCATAGGATTGAAAGTGTTTTAAAGGAATGAAATATCAGGGCACGTAACTAAATATTCTCGCGAGGGCAAGTCTTGAAGCCGGTATGCACAATTTCATTCAAGTTCGGCAAAGTAAATTCGAATGATCAGCATTATGGTTTGCAAGCGCCTAAAAAAATGCATGAATAGCAGTTATTACATATAAATTGAGTACCGCTTCTAAAGCACTATTTAAGTGGCATGTTTCCATGAAATGTCCGTTCCTAAGAGCGCAGGAACTTCGCCACCATTTTTTACAATTGCAAAGCGCGATTTGCTCTCCCAAGGATAATTTCTGAGGATCAACCATTAGTCCTTACAGGAGTAACATTTGCTCCTTCAGGGACCATTTACGAAAACCAACTGTTAGTCCTTACAGGAGTAATATTTGGACCTTCAGGGACCATTCCGAAAATCAACTGTTAGTCCTTACAGGAGCAACCGTTAGTCCTCTGGCAGTTAATCCTTCAAAGACTAACTGTTTATCCCCTTGCAGTTCATCCCCAAAAGGACTATTGGTTGTGGCAAATCAGTTGATCCCCAAAAGGACTAACCTCCCTACCCCTTTTAGTCCTTTTTTTCTTAGAGTGTAGCCACCAACATACATACAACACCAACTAGCCCAAGAGGAAGTTTTATTGAAGCATATTTCTAGTACAGTGGGCCCTTTCTTTGACGCGACTTCTACGAACCTACAGACAGGCCTCCTGTGTCATGTCGTGCAGTCGGTGTGTAGGTCAAGACTCATCGGGTTCTGTCTCCGAAATGGTTGTGTACCGGCGGAGGTGAGTGCCCTTTTTGGGACGTTCATAGCTACGACAGGGCATGTGAAGCGGATTTGTAAAATTTTGAGGTCAGAATTATGGAACCAAGTGAGACTCAGCTGGGAAAGACTGCGCGTCTTGTGCTACGTGTCGCATCCGCCTATGGTTGCTGAACAATTGCTCCGAGACCTGAAGCGTAAAGCTGCCCAGGCGACAGAATTCTTGTGGGCGAGTTTGTTAAAAGGGCTCCTCCGAATTAAAAATGTCGAGAAGAGGCCTCCGCGGAAGAATGGGGTGCTCATACCAGAAACACGAATCAAGATCCCGGAGAAGATTTCACAAGTACTTAACAAAGGGCCGAAATTCAGCCACGAACCAAGCCTTCAGCCTCAGGAGCTACTGGCAATGAATAGACGCATTTCCGGAAAGGCTGTAAAGGAAGACCAGGAGAGGTGCCTATTAGAGGGCGTGGACGTGATTACAGGGGTAGCCAGGGGCGGTGGACTGAAAACCAGGAAAGACCCTACGGCTTGTGTGGTGACCTTCTTCAAGGGCAACGACCTGCGTCTGGTCCAGTCCGACAAAGAAGGCCGTTTCGTCGTGTTTTCAGCAGGTGCCTACGACGAAAAGGCACTAGGGGCCATTGAAAAGAACTTTATATCAGTGAAACAGAAGGCGACAAAGGTCAAGAAGAAGGCGGCCGTGTTGTGCCAGGACCTTGGGTTGACCAAGCTAGCAAAAGGTGTAAAGGACTGTAAGTGTGGCGTGTTATCTGTGTTTTTCACCGCGAAATCGCACAAACCGGCAATTCCATTCCGAACCATTGTAAGCGAACGTGGGTCGTGGCAACAGCTAGTCAGCCGGTTTCTGCAGAAGCAGTTAAGTTCCCTAGTTATCGACGACCCTTTTTTAACAAAAAGTTCTCAAGATGTCATTGCCTTCATCCAGGGTGGGGAGGCAATAGGTCAGTGTTTTTCAGTAGATGTAGAAGATTCGTTTTACTCTGTGCCCCAAAGAGAAGTGCTTGCTGCTGTTCAAGGTTGTATTGATAATAACGGCGTGGTCCAATTCAGAATTCCGCGGGGATGTCTGTGCACAATTTTATGAATTTATTAGAGTTTTACCTGAAATCAACGTTTGTATCTTTTAAAGGGAAACTTTATGTACAACGCCAAGGTGTTTGCATCGGTTCTTGTGTGGCACCTGTGCTCTGCAACATTTTCTTGGCGGCTTTTGATAACAATGTTCTTAGTGTACTTGACGACAAGGTATTCCTGAAGGGTTTTAGATACGTTGATGACTTCTTGATCATTTTAAAGACTAACACGGATTCTTCCCTGGATCACTGCGTTGACCACATTTTATCAGTTTTTCACCAACATGGGCAAGGCTTGAACTTCACTCATGAACTGCCATCAGATGGTTACATACAGTTTTTGATTTGAAACTACATCTTTGAGAAGACCATGTTTGTTGGCAGTATAACCCACGTGCGCAAAAAGATTTGTTGCCTTATGATTCGGCGCACTCTAAGCTAGTGAAAAGGGGTATTGCGAAGCTTTGCCTCGAGTCTGCTCTGGTGAAGTCGTGTACGCACACTATGCAGGACAGCATTCAAGTTCAATTAGCAAGGCTACGGGCAGCTGGTTATCCGTGTGCGGTGGTTGGTGCAGTTTCCCAAAACATCTTGAAGAAGATGAGAGGCATGAAACCGAAAATTCCCAGTGACGCACGAGTGAGGCGGGGACCTGAAGTGGTACCGTATATCCACAGGATGTCCCACAACCTTAAGAAGGTCGCCAGCAAGCACGGCGTTTCTGTCGTGTTCTGCACCCCTCGGAAACTTGGTGGCCTGTGCGCACGCGTATGCGATGAAAAAGAAAAGCATGGATGCAAAAAGAACCATGCCAGGCCGTACGTGAGGTGCGCAATCGGCGTGGTGTATGCCATACCACTATCATGTGGGAAGACCTACATAGGTCAGACCGGGAGGTGCATCAACGATCGTGCGCGGGAACATGAGTTGTCGTTGAAAAATGGTAGTAATGCGCATTTACCGGTTCATTGCGCAGCCTGCACGTGTGCACCGCGGCTAAGCGAGATCAAGATACTGGGTAGGGGTGGTGATACCTTGGGAAGGGAGTTGCTGGAAGCTTTCCATATTAAGAGCAAGGGCACAGAGTGTATTAGTGATACGTCTATACATTTGTACGGCAATGAGTTCAGATTATTCAGGTCGATGTTCGATTAGCTATGCTACGACTGCGCGCATGCGCTTTAGGTGGTCTGTCTTTTCCGTGGTTTTTTCTAAATAAAGCCAGTTGATGTTTAGCGCTTGCCCTGTGCACTGTCTTCTTCTCTTCTCAGCCAGTTCGTTCTTTTTCTTCCTGTTTGCGCTAAAAAATATGACGTCTGGGATGTAATTTTATGTTTTTCAAGTCTTACGTTTGTTAGCGCTTAGCTTCGGCCTCTCTTGCGCGAACATCGCGGTTTCGCTTGGTGAGGACATACCTCTTCTCGCGTCCGCTCTCTCTGACGGTCACGTCGTGCGTCTTCTTCATCGGAAGAATGAGAACTGTTCGGCATCTTGAAAGTACAAAGTTCTGAACACTGACACGCTATTTTGCACTCCACTGCGCTACAGTTCTAGTACACTCTAACTGCGCTACGCCATCACCCCATCTTGGCGTGTTTCTCGAAGGTTCACCCCTCGACATCCTCCGATCTCGCTTCTCGCAGCACACGCAGCCCTCCCCTTCCTACGAAGCCTCACTCTCGCCACACTGCGAGGCCATGTTATCACCGCTACCACGACACAAGGCATGAAAGCCTCGACTAAGAACAGCTTCGCTGTTAAAAAGAAGTCAGTTTCACCTCAAGGCCGAAGCAATGAATGCGATAGCAACAAATTGTAGTGTTACACGAAGTGAGGCTGTTTTGTATCCGAACTCGCGTAACTGCAAAACGCTAGCGTAAAAGAATACGACCGCTCCAGGGAGAGATGCTCTCCGCGGTAAAACGTACAATGCGCGGGGGGATCTTATCAATTTGGACTTCATACCGGAAGGACATGACGGTGACGGCAAAACCCATGAGACTCCATATATTTGCTATCGCAATAAAACTGTTCCCTCTGAAAAAAGGTATGCCAGACGCTCTGAAACACTCCTGCTGACGCGCATGCTATCAAACAGAATCGCACTGATTCTCAGAATTCGCACCGAGAGCATTTGTGAACAAAAAAACACACACAGTTTCGCCGCAAGGACGACGCGATGAATGCGATAGGAACAAATCGGAATGTTATACGACTAAGAGATCTCACTCCTTTAGCGTCGGACCTGGCAAAACTTAATATAGCGGTGGCTTAAGGAAACGCGGCTGCTGCAGCGATCGAAACGACTTTCATGCTGTGTATCGCTTCAGCGCGATAAAACAGCGAGAGCAGGACACGCACGAAGGTATGAGCCGCCTGCTGATCCCTGTCAATATGAGGGTGTGTCCGGCTGCAACCGACCGATCAAAGAATACAGTTCCTGCTGGAGCGACGCCTCTCCCCCCCGTTCCGTCCCAATCGCCGGCTAGCCTCGCACACTTTCACTCGTAAACAGAACATGTGGTGCACAGGGCGATGCTATGGATTTAGACATTACAAAGAACCTCACGGCGACAGCGAAGGCAAAAATCCGCCTAGAGTGTTAATATAATTGCTAGTGCAACAAAAGACGCTTACGCACTGTCTGACAATTCGCTAGTGGGGAAACATCTTTGCTGCAATGTTTAGAATTCGTGGTAATTAGATTTCTTAAAAAAAAGTAGGGTGTAGCTTGCACTAGGGGCGCAAGGCTACAGGCTCAGCGGAGCTGATCGGTTCCTAGCTGGTCCTGGCCATACGAAGCGATGCCGATTTATACGAGCTGATGCTAAGCCATACGAAGTAATATCAAGTGATGCTAAGGTCCACTCGAATCCAGCACAGTCGCCTCTCGCTGTTTGGGCCCTACTACGTCGTGGACTACTTCAAACGAGTCGAGTCCAGCAGTGTCGCTTGGCAGCGCGCCGTGATTCCGGGTAAGCGGCTTTCTCATTGGCAGTGCGAACCTTCTTCGGTCTCCGCATGCCTGCCTCTGGCGCCGCGCCCCGCCCCCACGCGCCGGCTTTATACAGAATGAAGGAGTGCATGCGCAGTTGGCCGTGACGTACCGTCTGGCGCAACCGAGCGGTTGCGCGCAGTGTCCAGGAAGGCGGGCTGGTGGCGGAGCAGTGTGTCGGCTAGCAAAGCAGACAGGCAGCTGTGCAACCGGTTGCTAGGCAACGCCCGGTGACGTCATCGTGGCGCGGAATTGAACCGTTTCGTCTTCGTTGAATGCAAATGAAACGCCAGGCTCCTAAACCACCAGCAGACGCTCGCGCTCGCCTGCTCCTTCGCTAGCGGATGCGTCTGTTTCATGCGTTTTCACCTGGGACTGGGATAGGTGAACAGACGAGTGGATGAACGCGTTCGTTGTAGACTCGTGCACAACTGCAACGCCACAACTATATTTCGAACTTTGGGTCGTTTAAGGGCATTTAACAGTTGCAGGCAAACGCCATATCTTTCTTTGCGATCAGGCATACAGCATAGAGGTAAGTATTTGTTTAAATAAGAAAACCACAAAACAAGCATCAAAACCTCATGATGGATGATAAGGCGCCTGTAAACAATGGGAACATCCTCCCACGCGTTCCCGGTAAAGATCAGGTTTCAGCTGCTTTGCACTTCACACGAGGGCTTTGAATGACATCAAACGGGCCTTCTTTCTCCCTGCGTGTCTTTCCCGATTTCATATGCGAAAGGAATACCCGTCCAGCAACTTATTCAGGATATTCTAAGACTGCCATGGGTAGACTGCGGAAATTAAAGACACCAGAAGAGCAGCGTGGATACAATGCTGCATGAACGGAACGAATTTTCTTGCTGAAAACGGTCGCTGAACCGATCACGGACTACCATAGCGACCACAAAGCGATTATCACTGCCATTACCCTAAAGTAATAATAACACCCCCCCCCTCCCTCCAACAGCATGTGTGGTGTTTGATACAGCTTCGCTGGTCATTCACATTCGCAGGGCGGGATGGCGGCCAATTTTTCGTCCAATTTGTACAGATTAGGGCCGTTGTAACAGCTCCGTTGGTAATAAATATTCGGGACTCTAGTGCAAGTTTTATCGATCATTGTCGTCGAGTGCGTCAGCCTTCAACGCCGTACGGAAACGGCCACTAAGTTTTTTTTAGAGAAATAATAACTAGTCTTTCACAGCAGCGTAGACAGACTAGAACACGATAATATTCGTTGTGCTTTTGCCTGGCTTGGTGCAGAAACAGAGCGATGTACACTTAGCCTAGATGAGTTGCTGAGCAGATACGACAGAATGCTGTAGAACCGAAACGTTTAAGTGTATGCTTAGGTTGCTAACATTCCTTCATTTGTACACTACATGCGCAATAAAAAAACGCGAAAATAACGTCTCCTGATTCTACGCTACACTGAATAAGCGCATGGCGCAAAAAGAAAAAGAATGTCGTGGACAATGCTTAAGACGTTCATATGGCTCAAGTTACCGTTTTCCAGCTAAGTATCTCGAAGATAGTAGATTAAGCTGTGGTGTCCGTGTATACTGGTCTATTTCGTTAGTAGATGATTGAGGCAGCCACATCAGCTCGTAGTTCGGCATTCCCCTCACATCTGCAGACCTAGCAGCAAGAGGATACAAAACGAATAACTAACGTTTCGGCGTATGACATCACCAGAAATCGTTTGGAAGCACTTTACATTTAAAGCGGCCCTGCAGCACTTCTTTTAAGCAATCAGAGAATGACCTCACTATCAGTGTTTATTGCCTCACGAATTGATTGGGACCAAAAGCTTTCAATCCTGCTCTTTCGAACGCAGTTAGTGGGATTCTTCGCACGCTTTAAGCGCTTTAAACACGAAAGTGTTTTATGCCGGGGCCCACCAAGACTTCAGTGACGTATTTCCGTCACGGAAATGACGTCGAAAAAATGTACACGTTCAGATGCCAAAGAAAAAAAGTTCCGTCAACGGGCATCGAACCCACGACCCCTCGGTCCACAACAAGAGATGCCGAGCACGCTACCCACTGTGCCATGGTCACAGACTCGAGACGCTTTACAAACGCGCCTTTTATATCTACCACTCTCCCGGTCGGCGGGGTGGTGTTGCCCTCTGGGAGCGGCAAAATATAGTAATTCATCATTACTGTAGCTTCCGCGATTAGTACCTGCAATGCTTTACACGTTCGTCGCATTTGGCGTGTTTTCAATAGAAGTGCAATTCTGTCAATGCCTTAACATATCGCGAGGTGGCGACCTTACCGCAAACGTCGTAAAAGCATCGACCTCGCTCATAGCATCGCGATAATCAAGCCAAAAATAGCTCTGCGACGCGCGCCTGCCTCACCTGGCTGTAACACCGCGTTCCCCGCCTACGCGTTCGCCCCGAGAAAAATTGCGGCCTGGCTACCGGGGCGGCACGACGCGCTTTGCGTTTCCCTCTAGTCCGGCCGTGGTGTTCAATCACATTTTAACATGCCGCAGGGTGGCGACCAAGTTCTGCGTCCAATATGCGACGCTCTTCTGGCTATCACACCTCGTTCTCTGATTACGCTTTCACCGTTAACCACTACAGCTGCCACAGGGGGTTTTTAATCATTGAACATGGAGGTTAGTCGTCGGCATGGAGATGTACCACCAAGCATCAAAGTGGGTGCATCCACGTCAAACGGTGCTACAGCTGCCATACATCAATATACATTGTGCAAACTCTCTTATATCAATGTACAGTAAACATTCAGTTACTTCTATAAGGGCACGTTTTACTTTCGTGTTATTCCGATTCCTATGACAGAGGGATCAACCATGTTTTTTCTCTGCTTTCGCACTGACGAGCGCGCTGAATACTACACGGGCCGGGGATATGGGGGGGGGGGGGGAGAGAATGTAATGACAAAGAGGCAAGAAGCTACGTCAGCGGGGGGTCATGACCTTGAAGATTTTTTCACCATGCTCAAATAAGCCAACTACCCTACACTTCCCTCCGCCCAATTAATCGGCGCCGTCGACGGTGTAATTTGCCGAGAAAAGAGCGAGCGCTTTCTAGCTTACCAAATTGTAATCGCGAATGTGCTGCCTCTTGCAGTGCTACGACATTTTACTCACGTGTTGGCAGGAGCCTCGGCTGCCGATCGGCAGCGGCTTCTGACCGTGTTTAACGGCTTTTGCACGGCCCTTTTTAACTCTTTTTCTTACCGTGGGATGGTTAGCCACACTTTGTAGCTTTTAATAATTATTTACGTTACGATTACTATTATGGATACATGGTAATATTATATACCAATATAAAACTAAGTGGTTGTACTTTTCAATGGTATTTCTTTAAAAACCTAGTTTAGGATATTATATGCAAGAATGCTTATGAAAAATAAGATTTATTGAAGAGTCCATAGAAGGTTTCTAATGTCGGGATCCCGACATGAACGGAACAACAATGAAAAATAACCTGAAATATACAAAACGTTTGCTCAACAATTATCTGTATTAGAGAAACGTTTGAAAGATCTAGCTCTAAAAGCATATAAGTTATTTTTTTTTCTGCTGAGTGAAAACTGCGTTATTTCATCAGGTTACACGGTTATGTTTTTACCTCTGCAAACTTTCCGAACAACGTAATAGAATGCATATAATTTAGAAGAGGAATATATGTTCTATTGAGCTATTGGTATTTTAGCAAAATATGCTAAATGCCAGCAGAGAAAAAAAATCAGATACGAGACAGTCGCACTGAACATGGCACTAAAACGTCCAAAGTATGGCTTCACCGCACACAATAAAAGTAATCTAAATGTGTGCGCTACAGGAAAGCCTTCCAATTTCAATATCTGACACTATCAAAATAATAGAAACCGTGTTTGAAAGTTTTAAGATGTGAAAAAAATTCTAAGATTGGTGGGCCACTCGGCAAAACACGCTTTACAAGTGGCATTTGTCTGGTAGTCAAGTTTTTTATCCTCATAACACTTTTTGTATCTTCTCCGCTTCGTCAGCCAGTAGGACTTGTTATTAATGTAATTGTTTTGGGAGGTGTAGTCGTAGAAGCTCGACGATGCCCTAATAGATCAGCAGGCAAATGAAATCTGCTATCTCTGTTGCCGTGGCCATTTCCCAAGAACCATAATCATCGGGATAAGACTGCTTCTGCAGAATTTACAACCAGCACACTCATTTTTTTAACACAAATCCTGTTTATTACTTCCGCTGTGAAAAATATATGCCCAACACGCCGATTTTCCTTGTGACACATATCGCTTCCCCGCGCTACCCTACTCTGACGTCACGCCTGGGTACCCTTTTTGGTCTGAACGTCACTCTCTGCTGGCTGAAGGTGATGTCACCAAATATTCATCATATATTGTTGAGACACTGCAAATAAAGTATATATAATTGTGCCATCATCCTCACGACATTTTAATCGGCATAAGAAATTGATTTGCCATGAAACTAAACGTACTGATCAACTCCTGACTACCATCCAGGCTCGTTCTTTGGTTTTTTGTCATCCGAAATATCTTTCCATGATTTGGCATCCCCCTCAGAGTTTTTTCTACTAGAAACAGCAGAAAAATTGCTTGCGGAAGCAGCAGAATTGTCCAAAGAACCACATTTCTGAGAGGGTGTCGCTACCGGTTCATCTGCCATCTTCGCGGAAAAACCAAGCGAAACGCTATCTTTGAGTCGCTGTTAAAAATCGCCGCCGCTCGGGAAAAAAACTAACTACGCAGGAAACAAAGCATTAGTGCTTACAGAATCTGGTACGTCGCGCAACTAGTTGGTAGTAGCACCCGTGTTTCTTAGTTTTTGCTCTGCGCGTTCGGGTCATCAGTGAATCACGTTCTACATAGAACGTGGTTCACTGATGACACGAAAGTGTACAAGAGAAGCTGCCCGAACGCATATAAGTACAAGAGAAGCTGCAGAATCCAAATTCGATGAATTTGAATCCAGTACCACAAGGTAGTCGTCCACGTAACGAAACACTCTTTTTACATTTGTGCTTTGGAATACGGCCTCTAGTCTCCTTGGATTCTGCAGCTTCTCTTGTACTTGATCAATTTATTGAAATTTTGGAACCGCTCATAGTTACGCATGAAATGCCACAAGACGGTACTTTGCGCTTCCTTGACGTAAGGATGTTCTTCGGGAACAAACAGGCGTGATGGTCGTACGACCCAAGGGCCAATGAGACATTACTTTCGTTTTCTTCAGGCCACTCTAAACTGGTTAAGCGGGCCATCGCAAAATTAACCCTAACAAATGCGATTCGCCGCTCGTGTCTCACAAATGTTGTTCTAGCTTTTTGGCTCAAGCAGACCGCCTCAAGAAGGCAGGTTTTCCGCAGCACATCGTCACAGGCATGGCTGAAGGTCTACTGAAGACCATGAAACGAGCTCGCCAGGATGAACAGTCTGCTTCAACAGAAAGGGAGCGACTGAATTGGAGATACGCGATCATTCCATACATACACGACGTCTCGCAGAGGCAGAAGTTTGGCAACAGTGCAAACGTTAAGGTTGTCTTCTCAGCACCTAACAAGCTGTCCAATATGTGCAATGCTAGCTACTGCGATTCCAAGAGGCCCCCTTGCCAGAAAAAGCACAAAGAATGCTTTATTCAGTGCGAGAAAAACGTCGTGTATGAGCTTCCGTTGTCGTGTGGAAAAAAGTACATAGGACAAACAGGAAGGTGCGCGAATGACAGGCTGCGTGAGCACGCAAATAACGTGCGCACAGAAAGTGCGGGCCACCTCGCGATTCATTGCAGACACTGTGGGTGCGTCCCCATGTATTCGCAGAGCAGTGTCATAGGGCGAAGCACAGCGCAGACAACACGGGAAATCATCGAGGCGGCGAAGATAGCGAGTTTGGGGGACATGTGTGTGAGCGCGCCGTCAATAGAGCTGACAAGAAAGGAATTTCATTTCTTAAAAGTGATAGGAAGGGTTACCTGAGGGGGATGGTTGCGTCCACATGGCCCGTTAATCTTGTAAATATATATTTTTGTACTCTCATGCTTTCGTGGTGTACACATCTTCAACATGTCTCATGATAATTAATGATCGTGTACTGATGCGCCTGCGTGCGTTGCTTAGTTTTTTCTATATTTTCATGTCTCTGCTTCGTAAATAAAACATTTGTTGGAAGTTATCGCTGCGTCCACGTCGTTTCTCTTGTGTTCCTGTCCCTTCGGTGCGCTATAGCTGTTAAGACGAACTGTGCCTCTCACGTTCTAAAGAGCTGTGTGGTAGTGTATGCATGAGCAGAGGCATAAGTTATCGTATTACTAGGGGGCGTACACTTTGCCCTTTATCTCCTCAATTAACGACACTTTGAATGAGAGCATATCCAGTACTAATGTTATGTGCCTGTTTATGACATCCTCGCGCGTGAGTCAGCATATGCAGTGTCCATGTGTATGTTAACTATTTCAACTACCACAAGGGTTAAATCATGTCTTTGGCGTTAGTCGTCAAGGTGGAGACGTGCCACTAGGAGTCAAGGTGGGTGCAACCACGTCAAATGGTGCTATAGCTGCCAAACACGAATAGTCGTTGTGCAAGCTCTCATATATCAATGTGCAATAAGCAACCAAGTCCTTTTCTGAAAACACGCTTCACTTTCGTGTTATACCGATTCCAGTAACGGAGGGATCAACCATGGTTTTGACATCTCACTAAATCATTACATTTACATCTGTAAATCAATGTACTTGTGTGACAAATGCAACAGCTTTTTGTAGATCTCTGGTCCACTTCTAGCATTATTTAGGAAGTTAGTCGAGCAGGCGCACTTCATGCGCCAAGCATCTCTTGTCACCGCTGTGAAAACGTCTACGAAAGAAGGCCTAGCTGTCCGGCAGATTGCACTTGACCGACGTAGGCAAGCCTCTGCATTAGGCAATCGTTTGCCGAATGATCTAATAAAATATGGGAATAATCTGCAGAGTTTAAGCATTTTCTAATTAAGATCTGCTGCTTGTGCACGTCACTTTCACCGCCACCCAGTTGCTTGATATCTTCCACTTGATGTGTTCGTGTATATATCACAAAAAAAGAAATAAACCTTTTACTGTTAAAGGGTAACTTTCATTCGTATTGGTGGACGCTGATAACAATATGTTGTCGTTACCTTAAAATTCAGCTTAGTGAAAGCACAGTATTCTACAATTTAATAATTGCTAGGGTTTACGTCCCAAAACCACGACATCATTATTAGGAACGCCGTGGTGCAGGGCTTTTCGCCTCGGAGCCTTTTCGCCACGGCGGCCGCATTTTCGCCTCCATCGAAAATGCGGCCGCCGTGTTCGGGATTCGATACCACGATCTTCGGGTCAGCAGTCGAGCACCATGACCACTCTACCACCCCAATGTTCTCCATTATATGCCAGTTCACGATTCCCGATTCTTAATCTGTTTTCTCCGCAGAAAAACCCACCGCAGCTACGATGACACCTCGCAGCCCTTGGACAACACCAAGTACCCCCCCTTCAACGCGTACAACGCCTACGACGACTACACCGACCACGACCACTGCCAAGAAAACATCCCGTAAACCGCCTGGTGAGTCGATGTTGAACGACTGTTCCAAATGCAACCACTCCTCCTTTTGAATGCAAAGTATTTCTTAACGACCTTCTGCTACTTAGAGCGTATCTATCTATCTATCTATCTATCTATCTATCTATCTATCTATCTATCTATCTATCTATCTATCTATCTATCTATCTATCTATCTATCTATCTATCTATCTATCTATCTATCTATCTATCTATCTATCTATCTATCTATCTATCTATCTATCTATCTATCCGCCGACGACTTAGTGCTATCGTGGCCGTTTTAATGGGATGTATATGAAAGATGGTATGGCATAACATGACTATATGGCGAACATAAATGGCAGGTCATAACATCAAAATGATGACATGAATGTCATGAACGTCATGATTTACATGCCATGGTGTTCGTGCTCTTGCGACCGCTTCTTTACCTTGATATATACAAAAAATGGTATGGAGTGACAAGAGTGTATGACTAACATAAGTGACATGTCCTATCGTGCAAATCATGACACGCATGCCGTGGACAGCATGATTTATATGACATAGCCTCGGGGCACTAGCGGCCGTTTAATGAGATAGATATGTACCAAGATTGGCACGACGAGACATATCTGTATGGCGAACATAAGTGACGGGTGGTAACATGAAAATCATGACATGCATGACATGTACGCCTTTGACATACATGCCCCGCTCATGGTACGCTTGCGGCCGTTTCGCTATCTTGACATGTACCACATATGGTATTGCATGACGTGTCTGTGTGAAGAACATATGTCACAAGTGGTAACATGAAAATGATGACATGCATGTCATGTACATCATGATTTACATGGCACGTTCATGGTGCGCTCGCGGCCGTTTCGCTAGCTTGATATACACCAAAATTGGTATTGCGTGACGTGATAATAATAATAATATTATTATCTGGGGTTTAACGTCCCAAAACCACGATATGATTATGAGAGATGCCGTAGTGGAGGGCTCCGGAAATTTCGACCACCTGGGGTTCTTTAACGTGCACCTAAATCTCAGACATTTTCGCCTCCATCGAAAATGCAGCCGCCGCGGCCGGGATTCGATTCCGCGACCTTCGGGTCAGCAGTCGAGCGCCATAACCACTAGACCACCGTAGCGGGGCATTGCGTGACGTGACTGTATGACGAACATAAATGACAGGTGGCAACATGGAAATAATGACATGCATGTCCTGTAGGGCAAGATTTACATCACAGCTCATGGTGCGCTCGCGGTTGTTTCACTAGCCTGATATACACTAAAGTTGGTATTGCGTGATGCGACTGTACGACGAACATGACAGGTCCGAAGACGCAAATCATAACATGCATGTCATGCACGGTATAATTTACATGACACTGTCTTGGTGCGCTTCTGGCCGTTTTGTTAATTGGCTATACACCAAAATTGGTTTCGCATGACATGAGTGCGTGGTGAACATAAATAACATGCCATGCATTGTATATACCAGAATATACATTTCATTATATACAAGATTGTAAATGCACGAGCCACAATTTCTTGTGAACGACAATTTGTGGCAGATGCAAATCCTTGCGGCACAGTTCAGGTCTCCACGTGAAAAGCGAAGGCGGGCTAGCGGTTGGGAAGGCGACAGTGTGTGTGTGTGTTTGCGTGTGTGTGTGTTTGCGTTTGTGTGTGTGTGCAAAACATTTGTGCTGAAGAACTCGTCGCTTAGAACTGAGAAGTCAGGCGCTACGTGTGTGTTGATAAGTAGAGCGTGTAGAGTACGGGTCTCAAACTCACGTAAGCCAGTAGGCAGCAGCCACTAAATGCAGCCCCGCAAGGGCCGGGGCAGTGAAGGCTGGAGCGGGAGTTGGGAGATGGGCGTGAGCAAGTTGTCAGCTAACTTTACCATTTTAAAGAAGGCATTTCCCATATCTCACATATGGGCCCTTTCTGAAGGGGATATGGAGTGAGGATCTGAGAAACATCGATACCGCTCTCCAGAGTGACTGAAATCTGGACGCCCATTCTAAAATATATATATGAGGTTTTATTCTACGAATACGTTCCAACAGATGCTGACCTGATAGTTGCCTTAGGAAGTACATTCCCGGGTCCAGTTATGTCTGTGCCTCATGCACATACTCCTTGAATAAATAAATAAACATATATATATATATATATATATATATATATATATATATATATATATATATATATATATATATATATATATATATATATATATATATATATATATATATATATATATATATATATATATATATATATAATGTTCGGGCCGGGTCGCTAGCGAAAAGGTCACGTGTTTGAGACCCCTGGTGTAGTGTAAAACACCACAAGCGGTATGTCCCTTGCAAAACCAATGTTGCGTACTGACTTCCGTTGTTATTATGCGGGGCAGTCAGGGTGCTGCCTCAACGTTAACCAGCGCAAGCACCAAAGTACTTTAAAGAGGACGCCGTGGTAGAATTCGTGTGTTCATTGTTTCACATGCGACTGGACCCTGTAATTTTGTCGCAAAAGTACAGTGTTCCCGCATCATGATTCCCGCGCATCGGAGATAGTAGTAGTAGTAGTAGTAAACAACTTTATTAAGGTCCTAAGGAGCTCGGCAGAGAGGTCTACTAGGTAGGTCTCTACGCAGCCACTGGCTAATCCCATGTCGGAATAGAGAGGCCATGCCTCTCCGCTCGTTCACGGGCCCTCTGGACAGCCGGGAGCTGGACGTCATGTCTGGGGTTTGTGATTATCTTCGTCCAATCACCTTCTACGTTAAAATTCTCTAACGCAGGGCACTGCGAGATCGTATGAGTTACTGAGCAAAACTCAGTGCCATAATCTGGCCAGAAAGGGATCAATGTCGAAGTGGATCATGCTTAGAAAGACCCTAGAAGAGGAGGACCCCGTCTGGAGCGTGCTAGCTTGTGATCTCTAGAGCTTAAAATGAGGGAAGAGAAAACTCTGCCTGTCGCTTCTGTAACGCCAGTTGATTTTGTGAAAAGTAACTAGATGATCACTCTGGAC
Source organism: Rhipicephalus sanguineus (assembly GCF_013339695.2). Classification (NCBI taxonomy): domain Eukaryota; kingdom Metazoa; phylum Arthropoda; class Arachnida; order Ixodida; family Ixodidae; genus Rhipicephalus; species Rhipicephalus sanguineus. The sequence continues at coordinate 189,162,437 of NC_051177.1, forward strand.
GAGCTCTCCCGAACTCACCCGAGACAGCTGAAGTATTTTTCATTTCATAAATATTGTAGGGTGTCTTCAGATAAGAAGTTAGGTGCATGCCCGCGGGTTCCCTTTAATTTCGCAGAAAAAAAATATTTTGTTGTCCAAGTCTCCAGGGCCTAGAAACCAATGTTTCTTTTGCAAAAAAAATTGCCTTATTAAAAAAAAGAGAAATCCCCAATGTGCAGTACCGATTTTTGCGAATTGTGAGAAAATGGGATTTTGGCGAGATCCTACAAAACAACTATTGCAGCTGTGAGTCTCAAAAAAACATTTGTGACACACTATGAGTACTGTGCATTAACAAAATGTCATCTTGCAGTTTTGTTGCCCATATATCAAGAAAACAAAATCGCAGATACAGCACACTGCTCAATGTTGCTCTAACCACAAGATTCTTTTTCGATCTGCGCCTGTTAGAGTCAGAAATTTTAAAATTTTCTAGAGTGTTGCCACACATTAGAATAACACTTGTACTACAAAAGCACGGCTAAATGGGCTAGTTGGTATTGGTTCATATTTAGACTGGGCGGGGCGCGCACACAGACAGGGACACAAGAAGGAGACCACGCGGACTACCCAAGCGCCTACTCGCAACTATAGTTGTTGGAAAGAAAAGCGCATACGTATATATCACTCCTGTCACATGACTTGGCTATTAAAACAGCAACAAAATAGAGAGGGAGAGAAAGAAAAAAACCAAAAATATATACGTGTGGCTAGACACATCTGCTTCAGATCAGACCCTCAGTCTGCTGATGAGATACAAAAATTCATTGTAAATTTTTTGTTGCGGAGGGCGCACTCACGCATGTAAGACGTGGTAATTATACAGGGCTGGGCAAAGATACTTTGAAATTGTATCGCGATACAATACAAGATCCTCAGGCAAGAAGTATTTGAGATAGTAATACAAGATACCACAACACTGATTGTATCCGATACGATACATCCCAATTGTATCTTAAGATACTTCGATACATTCAGGATTTTGTTGTTATATATCTATACAATGTAGCACTAAACGCCTGCGTACTAAAATGTTCGCTTGAAAATTTATTAACTGCGACCAATTTCGTTTCATTCAAATCAAATGTTTGTTAGTATCTCAAAAGTTTTGTACTTTTTGCTCAAGGTACATTAGTTTCATTCGGAAACAACTTATTGGCGCTGATATAGTTGCTTAACATGACAACTCTTTATACACTTCGCTGACTTGTCGCTTTTGTGACTGATGGGAGTCGCTGCTCTGCTTGCCGACCAGCTAGCGGGTTCTCATCCACAAGACTTCCAAAAAGAAGTCTGCGCACGATGGTGCAAATACCGCTGTGGAGTTTTACCTTGTCCGTAGAAGTATTATGGTACTCGCAATAACGTATCACCAGGCAGGTGTCTGCCGCCAAGAACATGTGGAGCGCATAGGCGCTTGAGACATACTGCATAGTTACACAAAGCGCCGCAGAAAATCGCCGCTGTTCACAGTATTGCCATTAATAGCTCCGATTACTTGGTGATTGGTAACAGTAGAAGAATTTAGGAAGTCTAAACAAGGAAAACAAATATATCTAAGTAAAATGGAAACGCGCTTCCGTATAAAACACAGCGAATAAGTTTAGAAACACGATACAGGCGGCAACCCCAAGAACAAATAACTGTTGCATTTGACGTCCCAAAACCCCGATATGATTACGAGAGACGCTCTAATGGAGGGCTCCGGAAATTCAAGCACCTAGCGTTCTAAAACCTCAACGTAAGCACACGGGCCACGGCCTCCATCAAACTGCGGCCGCCGCGACCTTCGGGTCAGCAGTCAAGCACCGTAAGCACTAGACCACTATGGCTGGTGACCCCGAATAGTTATGACAATTAAATTCAGTGCCCATGGAAAATCGCGTAAAACGGATCGTTGGGACGATCATGAGAAAAACAGAGCACTTTGTATAACACTGTTGCTCAAGTAGCTTTGCTAACATATTCAAGATTCCTCTTAATAATTTTTTTTTACTATAATGCAAACTCAACATCGCTATTTTACTTAGTAGTAAGCAAAATTTTTGTTACTGTATACTCCAGGCGCGCACGGTGTATTGCATGTTTGTTCTCAACATCGCTTTCACATAACAGTAAATTCAATTGGAATATCAGCATCTAAACAGTTAGCAGAAATGAGGCAGACAGTTAAAAGTAAGAATAAAGCAAAGAGCTTAACTCGGCACAACGTTAAATACATATTGCGGTAAGCAGTCCGAAAAAATTAACGCAGCTTCACACTCGTGGTGCCGAGCCTGAAGGAAGTGCGGAACTGGGCAGCCTTCTTTGTTTCTCTTCTGTTTTCTCTTTCTCTCCTCCTTTCTTTCTTTCTTTCTTTTTCTCTTTTACCATACTTTCTGGGGTTTTTTTCTGTTTTTATTTTTGTTTATTTCTATTTTGCTTCCTATTTTTCCCTTTCTTTCTCTCTTTTTCTATTTCTCGCTTGCTTCCTCTTTTTTTCTATTTTATACGGGGTTTTGCCTGCGTTATGCCAAGCAACGACAGCATACGACAGCCCGGGCCCCTAAAGTGTTGCGCACTTAAAAAAAAAAAGATACAGAGACATAGGTGATGTATTAGACGGGAAAGCAGGACAGCTAAGAGAGAACTTCTGCTAACAATCATATTATGATTTTAACACTCTTTGAACAAAAGAAAAAGAGACGTACGCCATGTTAGCGTCTGTTAGGTGAATGCTTGCTCTGGTATCGGCATCGGTACCGGTGGTGCTTTGGGTGTTAGAATCTTCATTGCATATTAGTCACTCCCAGTGCATGCAAGTGAAACTTACATTCACGAGATCCTTCAAATCGCTGATGCGTGAAAGCCTCGAGACGCAAAGCAACTCCCCATATTTACATTCTTCAGACTTCGTAACGAAGCACCACGCAAAAGAAACATCGATAATGACACTACAGCGGCATCAAAATTTGTGCGAAAGACGCCGTACGCATTGGAGTATGCGACACAGGACAATGGTTAAGTGCCAAGTGTGATGGCACTCACACAACTAAAACGAAAAAAAAAACGAGAAAACAAAAAGGTCAAGGCTGGGCTTTGACCTTTTTGACCTTTTCTTCTTTGCGTCAGAATCACCGAAGCACTTCTTCGCTTCTTCGACAAAAGGGTACTAAGTCGTGAACATGTCATCGTGGTTCTCGTACCATATGAGAGCGGTGTCAGTTAGCGAACACACAACATGCCTGAGCTGCGCTTCCGAGTCCCAGCCGTTGGTCCTGCTCACCCGCTTATAGTTCTTGAGCCACACGTCGACGTCTTCTTCTGAGGTCCCGCCAAAGTTCGGTGGCACTCGGTAGTAGGGTACGGGACCCGTCGGAGTGGCACCAATCTGTTACGCATAAGCGTGCGCAAGGTTCCCCATCAGGGGGGGGGGGGGGGAGTTCATCGCAGCGCCCCCCAGCCTACTAAAGTCAATATATGGAGCAGATTTTGCGCCCCCCCCCCTCTTAGCTGACTAGAAGTGTCAATGTATGGGGCAGATTTTGCGCCCCCCTCTTAGGTGATCGGAGGGGCGGCCGGGCACCCCCCCCCCCTGTGCGCAGGCCTATGCTGTTGCGTACTCTGGAGTAGCGTAAGAGGGGGGGGGGGGTTAATGGGCTCTGAGACCGCGGAAATTGTAGGAGCTACGTCGTTGTCCTCTTTATCTACTCGCGCTTCCCTTGTTTTTCACCGACAGTGGCACTTCGTATCAATATATTCAGTGCTACGTCAGAGCTCGACTTTGGCAGTCTCTCCTTTTCAGAATCAAAATGAATGGACGGGCATATGTCATACGTTTGTGCTAACTTAGAACGCCCTTCTGCGCTGTTTAAACACGAACCAAGTGGCCCAAATTTTTCTTTTGCTATTCTCTTGTAACACTCCATCGCCGCTTTCATCGAGCTAGCTCTTGCCGAGATTTTCCAGATATTTCAAAAATACACGTACCTGCCGAATGCTGTGCTCGAAAACTGCTTTCGATATAAACCGCGGGGCTTGATGTGGCTGGCATTCTCGTGAGGCCATTCTCGGTGATAGCATCGTTCTCATGAGAGTCGGGCCGCGACCACCAATAAGAGCTTCTTTAGAACTTTTTACGACCTTTATTTCCGTACGTCCCAAGCTCTTAAGTGTTTCTTCGAGCGGAGCCTCGCGAAATCTCGCAAAAGAAATGATAGAGCAGAAATTGATCACCGAGAACAACGTCCCTGGAGACTGAAAGTATATATAAACACTGTATATTAAGTCAGCGCTCGTTTACTATGACGGGTATAAAGGAAAGAAGTGTTCATTTTAAGGGCTCGTTTTTCTTTGTTGTACACAATATTAATGAGCACTAACAGACAATAATGCCAAGGAAAGTATAGGGAATGTTATTAGTAGTAAATGTAAGGTAAATGTGAAGAAAGAAAAGTGGACCAAAAGATAACTTACCGCGGGCAGGGACCGAACCTGCGACCTTCGAATAACGCGTTCGATGCTCCACCAACTCAGCTACCGCGGCGGCCGTCCCCCCGTCCACTTTATAGGGTATATACGTACATTTAAACGTGGGAGCGTCAGTCAGCGCCGCCAGTAGCCATGACGGCGAGTGTGGAACACTCTTTTTCTGCCTGTTGGCGTCACGTGGCACGTGAACTTTATTAGGAACTTTACTACTCACACATATATATATAGTGATATATATGTGAGCAGACATGTTTTTTAAAATATGCTACTTTTCCGTCATTCCATATACGGTACTCCCTCCCCTGAGGATTCTGGACTAACCAGAAATAAACAAAGGAATGGTGGGCTCGCGGGTCTTCCTCAGTTTTCCCCAGACATATGTTTACCGCATTCACAATATTGTCATTTGTCATAGTGTACATGAGAATTAGTTCGTGCATTAACGTTTATTTCATTGTACCCTCTGCTTTAGCTGAGCGCTTTTTGCGATGTTTTTGCGATGAATTCACTGCACTGATCCTTGTGTGGCCGCTTTTCCTCGATTGTTGTTCTTTCGAATTTTCTGTTATCGTGTAGCTGCATTTTGTGCTATATTCAAGTCATCACTCTAGCTTGAGTTCTGAAAGACTCGTAGTACGTAAAAATAAGTAAGTTTATAACTACTTATCCGGTTTTAACGCTACTGAGTGTCATACATTAGAAGGAGCGCTGGGCCTACGTGACACTTCCACCTAAACTACCCCTCGTTTATAATTAACTTTGGCATGGAGGTAGCAGCTTTGAGTATATATGTTCATAGAGGGCGCGACATGCTGGCAATGGATACCAGTTGTAAGCAACAAAAATAAACGGTTGGACATGTGCTGTGTCTTCGCGATTAGACAGAGCGGGAACGAACCAACCTTTTACTTGGCAGCAGTACACGTGATCCTTGCAGTCACGTGACATACTTGTACGGTAATCTACTTCTGTGCGTGTCTCTCGCTTGCAGAAAAATCTCTGCTTGCGGGCTCGCTGCTGTGCACCCTGGGCGCCATTCGCTTCTCCACCACATATATCTATCCCGTAGACGGGCTTTGTGATCTTATCACATTCGACTCTCTCTTCGTGGCCGGAGGCATCACGCTGAGTCCTCCATACAACGATGAGTTCTATACTTTCTTGGAAACGGCCGGAGGCCACCGCAGAACAGAGTATGCCATCGGGATAGACCACAAGTGAGTACGCGCAAAGGCAGTATGGCCTCGCCATCACAGATAGTTGCCAACACGCTTGTATCTAAAAAGCAATGCTCCAACGCAGAAACACACAGGGACGTTGCCGCAAAGGCGAACCACATATAATATCAATCGTTTACTATATAAACAAAAGCATGGAGTGCGTACATTCTGAACGGAAAGTTAGAGCGTTCCCACAACTAGGGTCATCTTTTGCACTACTAGAAGCACCGTAAGGTTCTCTTAGATAGCTACACATGCATATTAAGCTGGATTCGAGCTTCAGCGTTCGCGCGTCTGTTGTATGCCCGCAATGTTTCTTCCAATGAAAAGTTCGTAGATTCACTTCCTGTGTGCGGTTTTGTCCCTGTGTGTGTGTCTGCCATGCAGCGCCGTTTTAGAAGTACAAGTATGTTATTGTCGCTATCCCGTGCGCAAGCTTTAGCCAGCATGCTGGTGTTTTCTCGAATCAGCAATAATCGCGTTTCAGGAGAGAAGGGAGGTGCAAACTGGGACGCAGAAAAATTCGCACAGTCCCTTATGCATGCCCCTAAGGCGCCAAGAAGGTGAAAGCCATCTCCTTTTACGGCGTTAGAGGGGACACTTGGGCAACTTTGTACGGATTCGTAATCATTGAAGTCGAATAAGACAAGAGACGTGTTGAAAAGGTTGAAAACAGATCAGCGTCTGTCCCGTTTTCTTTCCAACACGTCCTTATTTTATGTGTTGTTTTTGATAATGAATTCTTTTTTAATTCTCTTTCTTTTCACTGGGTTCTATTGATCCTCTTCGGCGTAACTGAGTGAAAGTTTGGCTACAGAGGCGTATGAAAGAGAGTGAACACAGAGCGCAATGGAGGTTGAATGACATCGATAGAAGAGATATTAATGGGAACTAACAGACAATAATGTCAAGGATGGGGGGGGGTGTTATTTGCAGTAATTAGATTATAAATGAGAAGAAAGTAAAGTGGGCGAAAATATAACTTGCCGCCGCCAAGGACCGAACCTGTGACCTTCGAATAACGCGTCCGATGCTCTACTATTGAGCTACGGCGGCTGTCATCCTCTCTTCCACTTTATGGGGTATATATGTGCATTTAAACTCTAGGAGTGTTAGTCAGCCAGAACAAGTCTCCCAGAACGAGACCCTCGCTATGAATGAAGGAAAGAAGGTGACTGTTTTAAGGTCTCGCTTCTTTTTATTCCCTTGGCATTATTGTGTGTTAGTTCTGATTAATATTGTGTCTAACAAATAAAAAACGAGCCCTTAAAAAAGTCACCTTCTTTCCTTCATTCATAGCGAGAGTCTCGTTATCGCAGATATGATGCCTTCAGATAGCATGCGAGGGATTATTGGTCCGCTGCCAGCTCGTAAAACGATAACGTGCTACGTGACGCCAACAGGCAGAAAAAGTGTTCCACACTCGCCGTCACGGCTGCCATCGGCGCTGACTGACACTCCTATGGTTTAAATGCACATATATACCCCATAAAGTGGACGACAGGATGACCGCCGCCGTTGCACAGTGGTAGAGCTTCGGACGTGTTATTCGAAGGTCACAGATTGGGTCCCTGCCGGCGGCAAGTTATCTTTTCGTCCACTTTACTTTCTTCACATTTATATTCTAATTACTGCGAACAACATCCCCTATACTTTCCTTGGCATTATTGTCTGTTAGTTCTGATTAATATTGTGTCTAACGAAGAAAAAGCGAGCCCTTAAAAGGTCACCTTCTTTCCTTCATCGATAGAAGAGAGCAAGATGAGGAAGGGGAGGGAAAAAGTGCCGGTAGATTAGTAATAAAACTCACACGGTCCCTTATGCCTTCACTTAAAGGGGTCATGAACCACTTTTCCAAGTATAATCTAATGGCCTCAGTATCGGAGTGTACTGCCTCCCGAATCGATTGCCGCAAAAATTTCTCGAATCCGTCAAGAATCAGCGGAGTTACGGGGGTTTGGCGCACGCTCCCAGCGCTTTCTCTCTTTTCTCGTGCCGGCGAGCGCACTGGAAGCTAGACAGGGAGGGATGGCATGGGGGAAAGAAGTTACGCCAGCGCGCGTCATGAAACGCGATCGCTCTCCCGCTGTGATTCGCTTGCGCGAGTGCGGCTACCGTGTACTGAGGAGTGCGGCGCCGGCAAGTGGCGGCACCCCGCGGCAAGAAGCGCATCTGATCCGAACGCCGCTCTCGATTTACGTCGGCTATCGGCCAATAAGCATGCTATGTCTCTTGCGACGTACAGCGGACAGACGCCCCGCCCACCGACGAGAGTGAGAACCGGCCTCTGTTTGAAAAGAGGGTGCCTGGGGAAACGGCAACTTCGCGCTCCGCTTGTGGCCATTACGCGGCGCGCACGACTGTAATATTTGGCAGAGCAGTTCATAGCCGTGTCAGCTTTCCGCAGGATGTGTTTTTTCAATCAGCCCAAGGGATGCTTCATGACCCCTTTAAGACGACTAGAAGGCAAAAGCCTATATCGTTTTCTTCTCAGTCGGTGAACTGACCCTGCCCCGCCACCCTTCAATGGCTTTCTGCACCTAAGGTGGGTTTTGCACTGCATCCAAGATTGGACGCACCTCACCTGGTTTTGCAGTGCCTTCGTGATCGGACCACCTTTAACCAAGTTACGATGTCATGTGATGACGTCATCATGTGATGTAGCGTCACGTGACGTCACGATGACGTCATAATGACGTTAAACACTTGGCGATCTGTGACGTCATATGATGATGTCATCACGTGATGATGCTTTTGCATCACTCGTACCCGACGCCGCGGGACGCCGACGGTCACATTTGGCGTTCGATGAGGCATTTAAGGCTTTCGCCCTAATTGTTGGGGCATCACGTCCAAAAGCCTCGAATAATTTGAGAGACGCTGCAGTGGATGGCTCCGGAAGTTTCAACCACCTGGGACAAGTTAGCGTGCCCAGGCCACGGGCCTCTAGCATTTCGCCTCCATCGAATGGCGAACAGTGTCGATAGAGGAAACACAGCGCAGCTCAGGATGAAAGACGGCGATAGAGCGCGGGGCTGAAGCAGTCTGCGCCGCTGCCGCTTGAAGATGACGGAGTTTCGCAATATGCGTAATGATTCGACTACACCATCTTTCAGCCGGTCATCAAGACGACCATATCGGGAGTCGTATGAGAATTTTTACGCTATTTAGGTGTCATCTCTTTTGCGTTTTTCAGTTTTTGCAGGAACGAGAACCTAATGAGAGATCTCATTGCGAATACGGCGACAAAGATGGCCTTGGATGACATGTGGTCCAAGCGAATTCACCACTACGGGCAAGTCAACACGCCCGTGATGCAAGCGAGTGGCAATCCTTTTGAATACGTCACGCAGTCAGCGAAAGGCCTTCAGGTTGGCGCCCAACTTGTACTTTCGTAATTCGCGTAACGTGATCAACCAGTTTTCATGTGGTGCGCGCGGCTGTGTCAGCTAGCGAATGTAAGGCACGTAGTCTCACCTCAAGAAGCAATAATATCTTGTAGCGCAAGGAGCAATCATATCGGAGAAAACCTCCAGTCTTTATGGCGAACCTTGTCAGTAGAAACATATGTAGACAGAAGACAGAATAGAAGATACGCAAAATTTATGTCCTTGTTGGTGTGTATCGTCCTAGCAGAAATAACTGTATGAAGATAACAAATTATGAAGCCAGGAAACATTTAGGAACATTATTAGATGCGAAGCAGCTTTTGGTCGGGGCTGTGTCCGGCGGTGGCGTCCACGCTCCACTGCGCATGCGCCAGCTCTTTCTCCTGTATTGTCCTACGCTCCCCTCCCTCTCCTCTGCAACGCCGCGATGCCTCATTCTCTCCTGTGCAACGCCGCGATGAGCGCCAGCGCATGCGCGTCCCCTCTCTTTCTTCTCCTACGCTCCCACCCTCTCGCGCGCCTGTCGACCGCGTTCCTCGCTCGCCCTTTGAGAATTAACGGCCAGGCTAGAGGGAGGACACGACGCGCCTAGCGTTCCTCTTCGCATTCCACGACGCTTTGAATGGACGGATGCAGCTTACGGCGTGGGACTTCGCCCCAGCTTAAGGAGCTGGCGAGCCAGCTCCTAAAAAAGTTACACGATCTCCCGCTCAAGCGAACCATCTCCCCGCCACATGGTTCCCTTTAGCGGGAGATGATGTAACTTTTTGTACTATTGTATTGAAACGTAGTAATTAATAGGTTAACAAAACCTAATTATAGGGAAAGCAAAAACCCGCCAATGTCATTACATTTCGTGCATACGTTTTTTTTTATTCTGTAGTACGTGTATGTTATGTGTCGCCCTTCGGTATTACATATGAGTTAAGCAACACGGCGGGACAGATTATGATGACATCAAGAAGAATAGTCTATAGACTCAGTATAGCTAAGTGCGCAGCTTGTCGTGGAAGGCCATTCGAGCCACGGGAACTTCGAAAAAAAAGAATGCGCAGGGGCTTGAGGGGAGATGACAGTGTTTGGATGTGTTACAGCAGTAGTGCTACGGTAATAAAAATTCCACTACTCTTGTTATGTTACTGCTTAGCGTTAATGACTTTATTCTACCTGTCTGAAACTCAAGATGCCGACGCGTTTGCAACAGCTGATTAGGTGGCAGTCGTGTGATAACGAAAGTAAGCAGGAGTTCTAGAAATCACATTAGGATAGTGCAGCACACAAGTTGTGGACTGCGAATGGATACGCGGTGACGTCATATATCTCGGTCACCTGGAAAGTCGTGAGGTTTGCATGCGTAATATCGCTGCACCACCCGATGAATTCAAAACTCGAGGCTGCCGATGCGTCCGGAGCAGCCGCTGATAAATGTCGAGCGACGTCAGTGCTCACGTGATGGACGGAGTTGGTTCCTATAGAGAAGGAAGCGGGAGATTGGCGGCGACATTTCTAGGCCACTTGGAGGTCCAGTGGCAGTAGGATGTGTTGATATGATAGAGGGCAATAGTGCCTTTTTGTGGCGCCACAATGTTCTGCTAATTCTGAGGCAAAAGCGGCGTGCTTTTGTTGGAAACATATCTGCCCGCTTCGGACCGACGCTGTACAACTGCGCTTGAGGCCTTTCCTCCAAAGCTTGAATTAGGTCTAGCTCTACGCGCCAAGGAGCGCCAAAGAGTACCGCGTGCGTCGTAAAGACAAACCTATGGAAGTGCAATGTTCAGCAGGACACTGTCTGTACAAAAAAATCACGCCATATCCACGGAATGAATGATGATAAGTGGGCGAAGCTCTAGAGGGGGATATCATGGTAAACCGTAACTCTCGCGTGAAAGTTAGCCCATTGCATCATTAGAAAGACGTAAGACTGTGCGTATATTATACAAAATCAACTTTTATTTTGTTCTTGTTCGTTTGTTGGGGACGTTTATCGGCACGTTAACCACTTGTCCCTTGATGCCGTACTGACCGCTCCCATGTGTCAACCGCCTTATACTCATGAACGGTAGACGAAGCGCAATCAGTCGTTCTTCCACGGGGTTCAGCAGAGGCAAGTGATCCGGTCTCGGTGGATATTTGAAACCGTGGGAGACGCTCATAGAAGGCACCTTTCCGGCCATCAGGGAACCTTTACAGCTCCACAAACTTTGTACTCACTGCTGACGGCGGCGGTGGGGAACGCGGACTGCAGCACGGCGGTGACAGTGGCTCGAGCATTGTCGTTCTTGATTGAAGAAATCGTGACTAAATTGTTGGAAAACCGCAATCTGTCGCACACGTCACAACTGTGGCCGAACGAAACGTCTAGAAAGTCTCGCTTAAACTGCGCGTCGGCAGCTTCGGGCTGAGCTCGCTTGATGCGTTTTGCAGCCGCCTCGTGCGTGACTCACGTGCACGTCACTCACGTGCACGTGCGAGTCACGTGCGAGTGAGTCATCGAACTAGGCGGTCACGTACGAGCTAGGAGGGGCAGACCCACGGGTTTAGGAGCTTCGCCCCTAAATAACCGATACCATCAGCGGCAATAGGGTTGCCGCGCAAGATGGAGATGTGAACAAGAGTGCAGTGTCTCGAAGCCAACTCGATGTTGATCATTATTATCCTTGTCACAGCCGTTTCGCTCAATGACTAATCAACAATGTGAAGCGAGCTACCAGGAAATTAAACGCGTGCCACTATAAACGCCTGTTTTACTTGCTATAGTTGATGCTCTTTGACGCAGTAAAATTTTTTTTTTGTCGTTTGACGTATATATAATTTTTTTTTTTGCAGATGATATCCCAACTCATGAGGGACAGGGCGGTCTCGGATAATCAGTCCAGTTTCACGATACTGCACTACCCGCTGATGTACGACTCGATGGCTGCTGACGTAGCCAAGGCACTAACGTAAGTATGAGTTCTACGCTTGTGAACATCGTTATTAGAGACTGTCAGTTAAGAGGGTTTGCAGGCCGAGCGGACACGCCACTGCGCCTACGCAGAACGCTGAGGTGGCCGTCGATTTGATGCAGCGGCGTTCAGGACCGCTCGGTCGCACTCTTCAGCGAAGCCCGCCCCGAGTTTGAGCGTTGTGGGGAGGGCAAGAAGCGGCCTTCGCGACAAACGCAGCCTTCAAACGCAGCGATAGCTTGCCTGCAGGCAATAAATTATATAATAAACCTGCGTTTATACAATAGCTCTACCGCAATGAAACGAAGCCTGGTTTGTATTCATTTCATGGCAACACTTATTGTGACCAATAAGTCGCGCAGCAAAGTGCTCCGCTGTAACGGTGGGAGAATACGCCGAGCTAAATATCTGTTCTCTTGTGGCGCTCCGCTAGCACTCCGCTGGTGAATGCGAGCGGAGCGAAACTTACATTCGGTGGAGACTCACTACGTCTTATTAGACGAATGTCAGAGCGCACAATCACCATGAACATTAATGCAAGCTTGCTTCATGTAGCGATGCCGTACATAAGGAAAATTTTTTAATGCCGAAGTAGCATGCCATTCAGGAGGAAGTTAAGGTGATTTATTTTGTAGTACAATGATTTCCTCAAAATCAACTGGTGCCGAATGTACGGTTGATTTTTGTACGAGATACATAATTACATTATAAATTCGAAGCATCTTTAAGAGTTCCACAGGGTGTATAACGTCGTGAAAGCCCTATCACTTCTGTTTACTGTCGTCACTACATCGGAAATTTTTGCTACCGGGGAAGGCAGCAGTGGTATTCGTACTTGTACTTACACGAGTTCTTTTATTTTATGGTGGTGCCGTATTATCAGGTAATATCAGAATCAGAATTTAGCTTATAGCTGTCAGTTTGGCCATCTAAGAGGTCTCACTAAAAAAGTCCGTTTCGCCGCAAGGGCGAAGCAATGAATGCGATAGCAAGAAAAGTGGCCCGTGATGGACGCGCTGCAACTACCGTGCGTCCATCACTACCCGGCAGCTACTAGACAGTTTTAATTTCATGTGCGTAGGGGCTTCTCATACGCAAACGTGAAAAGTACACGTACGTTACGTGCACGACATCTGAAACGCTTTTAGCTACACGTACGCGACGCGCGGTGAGAGCTACCACGTAGCTTCATCTGCTGAGAATCATGAACACTGCGGTAGCTTGTTCGAGCGCCCGCGCGAGGGCAAGGTTCTCCGTGCGCAAATGTAAGAAGCGAGAGAGATGGCCGACGCCCGTCGCGCTCCTAGCGCCATCTCGCTGGTAATGAAGAAACGCTTGTAAGCGCCTCCGTCTCGGAGGACTGCAAACGGTAAATGGTGTGCATATAACGCACGCGGTACGTAGGAATGTACGCTTTATGGAGTAGTGCTCAGCGCACCGCGCTGCGCATCCAGAAGTCGCTGGTTCGATTGCGCGCTTCGGAAGCATTTTTCTGATTTATTTTTCTTTGGGATATTGATGTATATATACATACTTATACATATACGCAGCATGACGGCGGCGACGGCAAAAATCAGCGGAGACTGTCCATATAATTGCTATCGCAATAAAAATTAAATTAGCAACTGTCGACGGATGCCTAGTGGGTCAGAAATAAATTGTAAAACATTGTGATTTTAATTCAGTCTTCATATGCTCGGCGCTCCTCAAGGCCGTGTGCTTGTATTTTTTTGTTTTATTTCTTGCTTTATGCAAATACATTGCGTTTGCGCAATCCTCCGTGCACGCGACAGTAACGGCGTAATAGCTAATCGTGCCGAATGTAGCCAATAAAATTTATTCAGCAGGAACGAACCCGAAATAAGAATTTAGCACTGTGGTGCAGATTGCATGCCCTTCTTATTCCAAAGAACACAGTTTTTATTTTTGCTCACTGTACAAAAAGAAAATTGTTCATTCCCTTATCGTTAAGAATAGCGTACTTTTAATAAAGCCAATCTAGTGGTGCCGTATTTCTTGGCATCAACTTTAGCATCTATTTAAAATCATGTGCTTCGTTGTGGCTAGCACGTGCATTTATTTTACTCGCCACATGCTTATAATCGTTTTAAGTGCTTTTTCACTCTCACATTATTTACAGGACAGCCCCGATAAGAAGCTGCGTATAGACTCATTTTCACCTGTGTTTATTAAAATCTATAAGTATGATCGCCTTACATTAGGGGCGAATATTTCCTTAGGACACTGAAGAGCTTGATTTTGAAGGTTTAGACAGTACGCAACGTGCCTCCCGTATGTGCAAATAGGTGATGAAAAAAAAAGCTCTTTTCCCAACGGGAAAATAAGGGCAAGTGAAGCTTGGCGAGTGTGTGCCTTACCTTACAGTGATGGAAGTGCTGCTCCAATTGCTCCAAACTGCTCCAAAAGAGAAATGCTGCTCCATGCTGCTCCAATCTGTAATTTTTGTTAGGAACTGCTCCGAACCTGTTCCGAAATGGTGCTGGGAAACTAAAAACAATGAACTTTAACCACGTGACCATCCAGCGAGCCTAAACGAAACCAAAAACAAGCTGTATACTATCATCCTAGTATGATAGTGTGCTGGTTGTATACTAGCTGCATAGTATCATATTGTTACAGGTAGCTCGTTTAATAACTATTCACAATGCACAGCGCAGGGTGGACAAGATGGCGACAGTCCAGCAACAACCAGCAAGCGACGTCGTCTTCCTCTTTCATAGAGCCACGCTGTCTGGTATCATAACCCCCCGGCGGTAGAAGCACCGTCTCGGTGCTTAATCTACACAGATGTGGTCGAAGGAGGGTAATAGGGCTTGAGCCGAGACACGTGAACGATGTCGCTCGTAGCTGACGATGACGGCGTTGGATCGGCTGGGATGATCTCATACGTGACGTCAGTCACCTGGCGAACGACACGGTATGGTCCAGTGTACCGTGACAGCAGTTTCTCAGAAAGCCCCACACGCCGAGTGGGTGACCAGAGAAGCACAAGAGAACCCGGGGAAAAGTGCACGTCTCTATGACGACAATCATAGAGCTGTCTTTGGTGCTCCTGCGAAGCTTCTAGGCGGTTACGGGCGAGTTGGCGCGCGTGGTCGGCGCGGGCGATGGCTTCGGCGGCATATTCGGTGGCGGAGGGCAGCAAAGTGTCCAAGGGTAGCGCGGGTTCTCGTCCGTATAGGAGATAGAATGGCGAGTAGCCGGCAGTGTCGTGACGCGAAGAATTATAGGCGAACGTCACATATGGCAAATGAATGTCCCAGTCCTGGTGATCAGCCGCGACGTATTTCGCGAGCATGTCGGTTATGGTCCTGTTGAGGCGCTCCGTGAGACCGTTCGTCTGTGGATGGTACGAAGTTGTAAACTTGTGCTTGGTATTGCAAGACCACAGGATTTCTTCAACGACAGCTGAGAGGAAGGTGCGGCCACGGTCAGTGAGGAGTTGGCGTGGGGCTCCGTGCACTAAAATTATGTCGTACAACAGAAAGTCCGCAACGTCGGTAGCGCAACTCGTCGGAAGTGCTCGTGCGATAGCGTACCGCGTCGCGTAGTCTGTGGCGACAGCAATCCATTTATTTCCGGAGCTGGAGAGTGGGAAAGGGCCAAGCAGGTCGAGACCGACTCGAAAAAAAGGTTCAGCGGGAACCTCGATCGGCTGAAGGCAGCCAGCTGGAAGGGCAGACGGCTTCTTGCGGCGCTGGCAGGGCTCACAAGCGGCGACATAGCGTCGAACAGAACGGGCAAGTCCAGGCCAAAAAAACCGACGACGTACACGGTCGCATGTGCGGGAAACGCCCAAGTGGCCCGCCAAGGGAGCGTCATGAAGTTGGTGAAGGACAGTCGAACGCAGATGTGCCGGTATGACGGGAAGTAAGTCGGAGCCGAGTGGATCGAGGTTGCGGCGGTATAGGATCCCGTCTTTGACGAGATACATTCGTAGAAGCGCGTCACGAGGTGCTGACTCAAGTTGGTCAATGATGGCTCGTAAAGATGCATCCCGGCGTTGCTCTTCGCCAATTTTGAGCAGCTGCGACACAGAAAAAACGTCTGCGATGGTGTCAGTATCGGCTGCTTCCTCCACAGGGTAGCGGGATAAACAATCCGCATCCTGATGCAATCGCCCTGTTTTATACGTTACAGAGAACGTGTATTCTTGCAGGCGTAGCGCCCAGCGAGCAAGTCGTCCTGTGGGATCCTTGAGTGAGGCTAGCCAGCAGAGCGCGTGATGATCGGTGACGACACGGAATGGGCGCCCGTATAAGTATGGACGAAACTTTGCGACTGCCCACACAAGAGCGAGGCACTCGCGCTCTGTGATTGAATAGTTGCGCTCTGCGGAAGATAGCAGTCGGCTTGCATAGGCTATAACACGGTCGTATCCACGTTGGTGTTGCAGTAACATTGCTCCTATGCCGTGCCCACTGGCGTCAGTGCGGACCTCGGTTGAAGCTGATGGATCAAAGTGGGCCAAGACTGGCGGAGTGGTAAGCAGGGTCGTAAGTTGAGAAAAGGAAGAGGCTTGATCAGGGCCCCAGTAAAAAGGGGCGTCTTTCTTCAAGAGGTCGGTGAGGGGGCGTGCAATGGTCGCAAAGTCCTTAACAAAGCGTCGGAAATGGGAGCACAGCCCCACAAAACTTCGAACATCCTTTGGGGACCTCGGAACAGGAAAGTTGGTAACGGCGCGAATTTTCTCAGGATCTGGGCGCACGCCTGTGGCATCGACGAGGTGGCCAAGCACGGTGATTTGACGACGAGCAAAGTGGCATTTGGAGGAGTTCAATTGAAGTCCGGCTCTACGGAAAACGTCAAGAATCGCCTCTAAACGATCGAGATGCGAGTCGAATGTGGGTGAAAAAACAATAACGTCGTCGAGATAACACAAGCAGGTGGACCATTTGAACCCTTGGAGCAATGAGTCCATCATTCTTTCGAAGGTGGCCGGCGCATTACAGAGACCGAAGGGCATCACCTTGAACTGATAAAGACCATCAGGAGTGACGAATGCGGTCTTCTCGCGGTCCATCTCATCGACGGCTATCTGCCAGTAGCCAGACCGAAGGTCGATAGTTGAAAAATAAGTAGCACCATATAGGCAGTCTAGGGCGTCGTCAATGCGGGGCAAAGGATAAACATCCTTTTTTGTAATCTTGTTGAGGTGCCGATAATCTACACAAAAGCGCCATGTGCCATCCTTCTTTTTGACAAGGACGACGGGAGAAGCCCAGGGGCTGCACGAGGGCTCGATAATGTCTTTCGTGAGCATCTTCTGGACTTCTTGCTGTATTACTGTACGCTCCGACGCGGAAACACGATAGGGACGCCTGTGAATTGGATTGGCATCGCCAGTATTGATGCGATGCGTAACGACGGTCGTTTGGCTTAAGGATGTACTGGCAAAATCAAAAATGTCGCGATAGCGCTCCAGAACGTGGTAGAGAGCTTCAGCTTGATCGGACGTGAGGTCCGATGAAACCATCCGTTTAATGTCGACGCCCGAGGAAGGTGATGAAGTTGAACCACGGGCTGAGCTGCAGCAATCATCCACTCTGAAGGGCTCGACATGGTGGTCCTGAAGAGCGGTAATTTGGGCCAGAGAGATACCCAGGGGAAGAACCTGTGCCGTCAGTGCGAAATTGACAAGGGGAAGGCAAGTGCGGTTTCCCGTAATTGTGAGAATCGTGTGCGGAACAGCGACACCACGCGTAAGCATCACGGCAGGAAGCGGTGCAACCATGTAATCGCCGTCAGGTACAGGTGGGGTGGAGGATAAGTCGACGTGTGTAACGGAGTTCGGCGGGAGGCGTATGAAATCGGTGCAGCTGAGACGACTTTGAGGTGGGTCGGTCGGATCGAAAAGGAGAGGCAAATCAAGGTGAAGAGAGCCGGCTGAACAGTCTATGAGGGCAGAGTGAGTGGCTAGAAAATCCATACCGAGAATGAGTTCATGAGGGCAATGTTCGATAACGGCAAAGAGAACGACAGTGCTTCTATCTTCAATAGTGACCCGGGCAGAGCACATGCCAATAATAGCGGCAGTTCCCCCGTCGGCGACTCGTACGGCTCGGTTTAGGGCGGGCGTGACAACTTTCTTAAGTCGGCGGCGAAGAGCAGCACTCATAATGGACACATGCGCCCCAGTATCTATTAACGCGCTCACAGGAACATTGTCCACAGTAACGTCCAAAAGATTCCGGTTCGTTAAACGAGGATTTCTTGCGGAGGTCGTCAATGCAGCTCCACCTCCAGAAGCTGCACTGCCTAGTTTTCCGGTCGGAGGCGCTGCGAATAGGTCGGAGAGGCAGCACGGCGAGATTGTGGGGGTGAGCGAGATTGACGGCGAGCAGGGGATGGTGAGCGGTCGTAGCGAGGTCTGGTCAGAGGTGCGGCAGGAGCAGAGAATGTGGTCGGCATAGAAGAAGCAAGCGCTGAGGACGACTGGTTGACAGAACTGGCCTGGTTTGGAGACCCATGGTGTGCCGGTGGAGCCCAGTGGTTGCGGCAATAGCGAGCGATATGACCAACGCGTCGGCAGTTAAAACAGATGGGCTTGTCGTCAAAGGTACGCCATTCGGACGGGTTGCGTTGTCGAGAATAGGTGGAAGCAAGTCGAGGAGCGGACGGCCGACGATAAAAAGGCTCAGCAGAGTACACAGGTGGAGCAGGATTTAGGCCGAAGTTCGATAATTCTTGACGGACGACGGCTTGGATCAAGGAAACCGTTGTCGGGGAAGGGTCAGGCGTTGAGAATGGAGTGACCACCGGTTGCGCTGCCTCAACTTCTCGACGAATGATGCGGGTGAGGTTGTCACATCGAGGGGCCTGGCGGAAGACGTCATCACAAGAGGAAGTAGGCGCTGTGTTCGGAAGGCGCGTGATGCTTTGAGGTACGCGGCGGGCTTTAGCCTGTTCTAGACGGCGGCATTCTTTAAGGATCGTGTCGATGCTCGCGATGTTGTTAAAAACCAGCAGATGGAAGGCGTCGTCGGCAATACCTTTCAGGACGTGATTAACTTTCTCGTCTTCCGACATGCGCTGGTCGGCCTTGCTACAAAGAGCCAGGACGTCAAGAATGTAGGAAACGTAGGACTCAGTCGAAGTCTGGGCACGCGTGGCGAGAGCCTTCTTTGCAGCGAGCTGACGGCCAGATGAATCGCCGAAAAGATCGCGGATCTTCTCTTTAAAGAGATCCCAGCTCGTTATTTCTTCTTCGTGGGTTTCAAACCATGTCCGCGGAGTGCCGTCGAGGTAGAAAAGAACGTTAGCGAGCATGAGTGTGCGATCCCAGCGGTGCGTAGCACTGACGCGCTCGTACCGGTTCAGCCAGGCGTCAACGTCGGTAGTACCATCTCCGGAGAAAGTGCCTGGATCCCGGGGAGGCGAGCATGTGACGTAGGTTGTGGCTGGGGCTGAAGGGGTCGGCGGTGATGAAGCTCCGGGAGGCGAAGTCGGTGAGGGGTCGCCGGTGTTGCGACCGCTGCGCGTTTCCATGGAGGTACGGGAATCGTCCACCTCCACCAATAATGTTACAGGTAGCTCGTTTAATAACTATTCACAATGCACAGCGCAGGGTGGACAAGATGGCGACAGTCCAGCAACAACCAGCAAGCGACGTCGTCTTCCTCTTTCATAGAGCCACGCTGTCTGGTATCAATATTGACAATGCCACAAGTACTCTGGCACGATATATATCTGATTTACCTTTATGTTTTTACCTGACAAGTCTGTCAGATTAGTTTGATATCATACTGATTACTAACTGCTGCTGTGGCAACTGTCATGTGTGGCTGTTTGCATGTATCGCTTTATCAGATAAGACTCATTTATGCCACAAGAACTGGCATTCGAAGTGTATAGCTCATTCCGCTTTTTTTAATTTCAATGCAGGCTATTTTGGTGAAATCTGAAAATAACAGATTGCTTTGATCTTGTACCGATTGTAAACTGCTGCTTTGGCGGCAGTTATATGTGAATGTGGTTACTTTTATAATTTGGTGCTCAAATTTATCGCTTTTATATCACTTATGCCGCAAACGCTGCTATTTTAACTACATATAGCTCATCTTAGTATTCAGTGATCATCCATCTGCGTAATTATTTGTTCCTTGCAATTTGCAGTGATTATTGTATGTGCAATGTTTAATACCAAATATTGATATTTATGGAACGCATTAATGGTGCTTTATACTCCAGGAGTGGTTTAGAATATTTTGCCATCTGCTCCGAAAACACCAATAGCTGCTCCAAATGAGCATTTTTTCTGCTCCAAAATCTGCTCCAAAAAGCAAAATGTCGCTTCCATCACTGTACCTACTTTACTTCTTTCTTTTTTTCTAATGTATTGCGCAATGCTCTGTCCTTTTTTTTTTCGTTCCTTACGGACCGAGCTGCGATCTCAAGTGCCGCCGCAGCACCCTCCGGACGTGACGGCGCGGTAGACGAATGGGAGTGGGAAGACCGAATGACCAGATACAACGACATCACAAAACATAATAGGTTACAGAGGGGCATATTTCCGCCACCTCACCCAAAATTGACAAAAAAGCAGTCTGTCGAATGGTGGCGGTTACAAACTAGGACGTATCCGAATCCCGCGCTCTCGCACATCATATATCCGGATATATACGAAACGGACCAATGTAAACAATGTGAATCCAGAGCCACTCTGGAGCATATGTTATGGGAATGCCGAGGGATTAGTCCCAATACCGAGAAAGCGGCCTCTAGTGACAGCCTTCGCGCACGCTGGGAAGCCGCGCTGCTCAGCTCCGCCCTCGAGGATCAGCTCTGGGCCGTCCAGCGGGCCGAGGAAGCCGCCAGGGTTCAAGGACTCCTGGCCGTCTCCTAGGTTGGGCCATCGGCCCGCCCCACCAACTCGCAGGACTCGTAATAAAGTTATTTCCTCCTCCTCCTCCTCCATGCCGGGAATCGGACCTTCATCCACGTGCTTAGCGGCGCAACGTTTCAGTTAACACCGGCAACAACGACGGTCATGTGTTCAAAACCAGCCAACAATGAAACGTGGCAACGTGAAATGACAAACGACCTCGACGAAACGTCACATTTCCATATCAGAAACGGCTGATCGACAACGAGCCGCTATCCAGACAGCATTATTTTTTATAAGAAGGTGCAATGGAAGAAGGTGCATAAGAAGGTACGCATGTGTCCGCCGTACCTTCGAGGACCGGATTCCTGTGCACTCGTCGGCGACGGATTTATAGAGTACGACGTCGCCACCGCCGCCGTCACCAAAATATGCAACTTATAACAAGCTTTGCTTGAAAAGTGCAGCAGATCCAACGCGCTCTGTTGGCATCTACATAGAGCGAAGCTCCTTGTCCATTTTATCGTCCACCCAACGATATAATGCCAACGACGCCCTTTGTCTAGGGCTTTTTCAATGTCTTACTGAGATGGGGCATGATGTTCACAATGACGACGGTCATTTCTTACCGAACATATCTCAGGCCTTCATTACCTCGGCTATAACCGGAACTTGAGTGTAGACCGAAGGAAAGTGGAGATCGAGTGGCAACTGGAAGTGAATTTAAGATGCGGGAAATAGGAACGTGAAACCACATGGCCTAAGGAATTAGCGCTAAAGACGTTTTGTATGATTTTGTTGGATCAGCTGCAATTTTTCTTTAGCTTTTAAGTGCGACCTGTTGGCTTGCGGAGACGATTCCCAAATAAAGAAGCTTTATTTGGGAAGCGTCTCCGCAAACCGTAAAACTCTCTGATGCGCGAACTTGTGCGTATCATAGCACTTATTGTTCAATTCGCAGGAGCTATCCCGTCGACATACTTGTTGCCATTGGATACACATCCTATAGTGACTACGGGACGAAAGACTGTCGCATGGTGCCTCCAGTCCTCCACAGTGAAGAGCTGCTTGAGCCCTATCTACTGAACACCTCGTACCCCGTTCGGTTGGTAAGTTGGTAGATCAATTCATTGCTTTTATATGACACAGTTGACTAGAATGTTGTTCGGGAAACAAAAATTAGAAGAGCGTCACAACGAATGCGGTGATTAAAAAGACGCCATTTACGTATTTTTTATCTTGCAATAACAATTATGTGGACACTCTCGACGAGCTTTGTGCCGTCCACGTCATGTTCCAAATAAAGTCCAAATCGATAACATCCCCCTGCGCGTCGTATGTTCTACCCGCGAGTGAAAGCGCGTGAGCGGGGCGATGAGGGCCGCATAAGCAGATGAAACGAGCCGGCCAACAGCGTCGCATGAAGGGCCTATCACCCAGTGCATCAGCCAGCGTGCGAGGCCTGTCATCGATATCTCCTCAAGCAGAGGTGAAACGCCACGCCCGTCTTTCCTCGGGCGAAGGAGCATGAACGTCTGGGAAGGAAAGGTGGTTGCGTGGCTCGAGCACCATATGCGAACTTTGATAAGAACACGGTCGCCAACGGTGGCACGCGCGCTATCTTGCACTATCCAAACGCCTCGTATAGACCGTTTTCACAGGGCGAGAGGACTGGTCTGGCAACTCGCGTTTTCCTCCTTTCTGGTGTGTGGAAACGGCTCAAAGTGCACGTACGGGTGTGCGCAAAACCACAGAGTTTCCTATAGATGCACTAGAGGGAACCCTGGCGCTAGTGTGTATGGGAGCTGCAACGCTGATTAGTAGCCCACGGATTTGTCTAAACTACGTTTTTTCGGCTCCGTTTCCCTCCGCGTCGCCTTCATCCGCTTTGTCGCAAGACGAAGTTCAGCAAAAGTCAGCAGTTCCACTTCACCACTTTAACCTTTTTAGGCTCACCAATTTGAATCTGGTCACGAAGTTCACAACGGTCCATTCCTTTATCCGAAACGAACGCCAAAACACAGCAATAAACGAATCCATAGGTGCATTCGAAGCCGTAAGCGCGAAGATTAGGCAAATCCGTGTGCTACCCATCATTCCCATGGTGGCTGAATGATCGCAGCACCAGAGTTCGCTCTAGGTAATTTTAGGAACCTCTATGCGCAAAACGACTCGGAGTGCGCGTGGCCATGCAAATGCGAGTTGCGCATTTGGCAAGCCAATGGGTTGCCAGATTAGATACAGCGCTTCCCGCTAAGCAACATGGCGGCGCCCATGAGAAAATTGTCTATACCCTTCTACGTGCTGCTCCTCTCACCGCATTGCATTGAGACAACACACTGCACGAAAACCACTTATCTCCCTAGAGCGGGCGTTTTCCCTTGCAGCGGCGTTTTACAGCGGATCTATCAACGCTCGTGTAAGGGAATTAATTTGGTACGTATCCCACTGGGTAACACGTCACATGAGTGTATTACAATCACGAGCGACAGATCATTATATAAACAGCATGACATGGATGTTACACATCTGCCAAGAAATAAAGGACAAGAAGCCATGGTTATGCCACTGTGACAACTTCATTACATTTGCATTTACTACAATGGGCGTGTGATGACATACGGCCAGGAAAAACATAAATGACAGGTCAAGACATAAATCTCAACATGTCATTCACCTCTACCTAACATCAGCAAGCTGTTTTCACCATTACCCATACTACAACAAGCACTCGCTAAAAATAGCCAGTGCTAGTGAACAGTTGGCCAATGTAATGCGCCTTTAGTCAATACTTAAGTTGGCCAACTAGCTAAGCGAGTAAATGCGGTGCATGATATGGCGTTTATATCTTGCTATATTGTTGAGATATAGCAGCTTATAAAATGACCGCAATGTCTTGTTGTTTATGCTATTCATGACAGAACCTACATAGCATGCATATCATGTGATTTGTGACATGACATGACATGCCAATCATTTCTGCCTATTTCATCTTTATAAGGCAGGCATGCACGTTTGGCATATACGAAGTCAATAAAACAAACGCGACGGCTTCGCATATATGCATCGTGCTACTTACGTTGCTAATCTTATGATATATATGGCGCGCATTCTAAGCCATTATTATCGCGACGGGTTCGTGTCTGAAAAACGCACCTAATCCCATGCACGTTCTGGTGCATATTAAGGCATTGAGACGCGCACCATGCCATCCCGATGGCATATTGTCATTCATATCACAGCGTACGCATTATAATAGGCAGTTTTAGAATAGCGTACGCAAAGCCTTGGGTTGGCTTTTCGCGCAACTGCGCATGCGTCGTGTGCTAACCGCTTGCGGCCTCCCGTTAAATGACGGAAATGCCAGGCCGCAAACGCTAACTTAGGGTACGCTATTCTAAAACTGCCTAAAAGCGAGTACTGCGCACGTATCGTCCGTAACGGTGCTGAGTACGCCACAGTGCCGCGTCTTGTATGAAGCGCGTGCACAGAACTTCAGCTCGTGCGTAGTATGGGAAACGAAGCGTTATTACGTACGCAACCCCGTTACAGACGCTACGTAGAGTCGCGGTCAAAATTTTGGAGACAACATATCATGACTGCGTGGCAGAGAGCGTCGCGGTGCCTTCTAACGACTGCTTGCGAAGCTCGAGCACGCGCACGCGTGTATATATCATAGCATTGCGCACGCGCGTATATATTAGATGCGAAGCAGCTTATGGCGGAGATCAATCCGGTGGTGTGCGGCGTGACCACCCTTACTCTCTTCGCACCCTCTCCTCGTTTAGATAAAAGGCTCGCGTTAGGCCGTACACACGCTCAGTCACTGCGCGGGCTGCGCCGGTGTCATGAGTTCCAACGTCAACGTCGGCGCCAGTTGCAGTAATACCTTAACGCAGGCACTATCTTCACTCTGGCATTCATGATGATGTTAACCCTCTATTGCATAGCGTCCCATATTTGGCACATACCGATTAACATTTTTTATTGAGGGCGCAAGAGACCCAGTTGAGAATGTGACACTGCCAGAGTAATTCCCATAGTGATGCGCACTTAACATAAAAAAAGTGCTGCCATCCGTGGAGCAGTAAGAAAAACAGACGTGAAATAGATTTCGCAGTGCACGTGCAAGTTCGGCATGTGAACAACAGCGATTACGATTTTTCATCGCATCCTTTTTTTCGCTGCAGAAGCACGAAAAAATTATTCTGGGATATCTCGTGACCTTAAAAATTCATGCTCTTTATTACTTTTTCTCAATTTGTTTTGCCACTACGGTATACAGCCGGAAACCGGTATGTGCCATATTTGGCACAGTATGAATATCAGCGACGAAATGCGCAATATGCTGCCATCTCTGTTGCGCTCCACAATGCAAATATAAATAAAGCACAGCCTCTGAGATCGTGCAGCACAGCTCTGTTGTGCAGGATTTAGGTTGTGGTGGTGGGTATTTAGCTCCTTCATGAAAGTCTGAGGTGCCAGCAACAGTACCTGGCAATTTTTTTGTTACAATATTGGCGTGGATACATGAAAAATTATGTGAGTTCCGACCAGCTCAAGTCGATATTTAGCTTTTTCGATTTCCTCGGCAACTGGCGCTCCCAACTGCAAATCAGTGGTTGGTAATTCGAGCAGGAAAGTATGACAAGGTGGCAACATCGAACAGACAAACGTGTAAGCGGCCATCTTGTACATAGATATCGGCGATCAGATGCACTAAGTGAAACGTTCAATTATGCCCCCAACACAGGAAGCAAAGCTTTGCTTCATTCCACTCATCACCTTAAAAAAATCTCAATCAGTGATATTTTGTTTTTCAGCCATGGCAGCAATATCGCTCGCCCATCTGCATGGTGTGCCATATTTGGCACAAACCAGTATCTTCATTATTACAGTCACAATAAATCTGAAAATTTTTGCATATGGTCTTCTTCCTCTATCTTATCATAAATGGCGAGAAAATAATTTTTTTAATTACTTTATCATAATTCATGCAATAGAGGGTTAACCCATGAAAATGGCTTAATATTTAGGTATCAGATTTATTCAAAAGGTGTTGAACAAGTACCCCCTCGAATATTGTAGTCACTGCTATATTTCAGCCTGCAGTTTCAAAATATTTGTAAGGCTCAAGTTGCTGGTGTATGCGAGCTTGCCTCACTTTAAATGATTGTGGTATTTTTTGTCGGTTGGAAGTAATCGCAATGTTCATTTGTTAAAACTTCTTCATCTTTCTTTAAAATAAATGTTGTGGAAATCTTGGGCTGTTTTGAAAATAGTTACCTTAACATTCTAGGGCTGCTTTGAAAATGATTACCCTACTGTTCCAAAACTAGTCCAACAGTATTCGATTTCTAATCGTATTCCATTCGGTATCATCACTTTTTGTTTAGTATTCGATTCGGTTCTGAAATTCACTGTCCGCACACCCCCAGGCAAAAAGCATTTATTTCAAGAAAGGGAAATACCGCGCGCTGAAAAAAAATATTCCTCGACCCCAGACCAGGGCGAAGTTTTCGTCAAATACAAAACGTTTCTTTACGAAATCACTCGGTGCTTCTGTGGCGTGTGCAGACGTGGCACCTTGCGCTTTCTCTGGTGCTCCAAGTGCGCCGGCGCTTGAATCAAGCGAAAGAGAAGGCTGGCAGGTAAAAAAGGACGCGTGTGTCCAGTCCACGCTCTTGGGGTTCGTAAGCAACCCCCAGAACGCGCCGCGGTGTGTTTGCCACGAGCTCGCGTGGTCTCCAAAATCTTGACCGCGAATGTACGCAGTAATAAAGCTCGGCAATATTGTTCTGTTCATTTCACGACCTGTAGTTGATTCATGTTAGAAAATAAGCATAGAGGGCGCCTAGGACGAGGAAGACCCAGGGCAGGGGCCAGTTTGTTGTACATAGTTAAACCTTCAGCGCGCTACTAAGAAACGAAAGACGACGTAGAAAAAAAAACACAGGTTTCCTTCTAGGTCGTCATGACACATGTGCTATATTTCCTCATGATTTCGTAAAATCAACAGTGGTTTGCGCTTGTTTTGTCCCCTGTGAATGTCATCTTTCATTTCTTCGTAGCGCGTTGAAAATTTCATTAAGACAAGGACCAAGGAAGACTGCTTCTAGTCTTCCTTTGTCCTCGTCGTAAGTGCACTTTATCCTTATTTTAGCGACGAATCAATGCTACATTGCGTGCAATCCCATTCTGTAATTCATGCTCGCAATGCACTGACGTAATGGAATGAAAACTCCTGGGCATACCAAATTAAATGGAACAACCACGAGATCACCACTTAATATTGGGAAAGACAGACAGACAGACAGATAGATAGACAGACAGACAGACAGACAGATAGATAGATAGATAGATAGATAGATAGATAGATAGATAGATAGATAGATAGATAGATAGATAGATAGATAGATAGATAGATAGATAGATAGATAGACAGACAGACAGACAGACAGACAGACAGACAGACAGACAGACAGACAGACAGACAGATAGATAGATAGATAGATAGATAGATAGATAGATAGATAGATAGATAGATAGATAGATAGATAGATAGATAGATAGATAGATAGATAGATAGATAGATAGATAGATAGATAGATAAACGCGGTAGAAGTACATTTAGTCGCCATGAAATCATTGGTATTGAATACTTTTTCAAGCGCATAGCACGCTCCACGAGGCCGCTTGACTGCTGATTGTCTGCGAATATAGGTATATATTGAAGTACTGTTGCTAATTTTTTTACCGGAGGTCGTGTAGAATTTTCGGGCTCGCAAATCCTTGTCCATTGTCCTATATCTTCATGTCCAGCGGAGGAAAAGGCGCAAGCATTTCGCGGAGGGCCACTTCGTTCTGCCCAACGTCACTTCCACAGCTCAGTGGTTGGCCCATGAGGACTTCTTCATAAATATCTTTAAGGACGGCTGACATGGTGCACTCGTATTACACCGGCGAATATCGGTTACCACGAAGGTGTTATTGATGTGTTGGCAGAAACATTTCGCATCATCGTTTGCTATAAAAGACCCGCTTGTTCTATCTATGTACCCGTTCGTGTGCCTGAGCCGAGAAAAGGCAGACAAGGGAGGGACGAGTGGCGGAGAACCAGATTATACAGCGCGCAACTCATCGCAGAAACCGTAGGGATGAATCTATGCAGAAAAGTAACAAGCGGTACGTGAATGGCACCTAAACAGAGCTCCTTTTTCCATGTTTGTGATTTGGTGCGTCTGCTTTTTCGGTCTCTTGCAAGTACGGTGCACTTTCTCTGGAGTCACACCTCTGTAGTTGAATATCCACGCAGTAGACGCAGCCATTAAGGTGTACCGATCGTACACTAAGTGATCCGCAGTGAATTTTACTCGCGTTGACCGAACAGTTTCGTAGAATACGGATGAAATGTTTGGGACAGAACATGTAACTCTGTGTAATAGTCCAGCGTTCGACAGAAACCCGTCTGGTCAGAAATGAACATAGTGAACTAAAACGAACACGCTCCAAGAGGTAAAATGTATTAAACGAAAACTTTGCGTTTCGGGACCCCTACGGCTTCCTTGATCACAATAAAAGCAAACGCAGTAGCTCTTATTTAGGATGGCGCAGTGCGCGTGTGTAGATTTCGTGCACATTCCCACGTGTCCTGATCATCGCATGTTGCCTTGTCTACATGTGCAGCGATTGAAGCAGTAGTCTCGCAGGCAGTCATAGGCGGATCTACCGGGGGGGGGGGGGGGCAAGGGGGGCGCTAGCCCCCCCACTTTCGACAGTGGTTATTGTCGGCTGCAGCCCGAGAAACTACCAAGTCAGGCAAAGTTTAACTTGAACGCAGCAATAACGTAATTTTGTAATAAAATTTATCCTACGATGCTGCTGTGACCACTGTCCTCCGTGTGTCATGACCACACACTGTAGGCTACCCGCGGTGCGCGCTGCCTATTCCACGCTTGTGCTTCTTGCGCTCCAGCATTGCAGAGTAGGTTGTCGCTCAGCAGGGGTTCTATAACATTACAGCAATCTGTCATGATTTTATTTTGTCCTGCCTGGCCCGAAATTTGAGTAATCCGCGGCGCAAATATGGGCGGGAACCAGTAAACGTTTTTAGCCCGATTAAACGCTCTCCTTTTTCACGAAATTCAGTTTCTTTGAAAACGAATAGCATCGCCACCGATCCATATTCAAGCTGCTGTGGGATGATGAGTGTGCAAAAGTGTCAATTATTTTAGTTGTGCCTAGCCAGGACAGCTAAAATAGATTCCTACTTTAGTCTCCGATTGGCCTGCTTCACTTGGCTTATATGGTAGCCTGCAGCGATCGTGGCGGCTTGTAACAAGGCAGTGGACTCGAGCACATTGAGAAGCCCAGCTTTCAAGTTTGCCCCGTTACTTGATCTACCTCACCAGGGAGATGATCAGCGACCGCGGTTTTCTGCACTAAGAAGGCTGCCTATCTGCAAAAGATCGTGTCTGTTCCTAATTATGTTCATTTCTCTCTCTAGCTCTTTGTCAGCAACGATGAGTTCACAGAGAGTTGTACACGCGCAAAAACAGCTCAGCATCGTTATACTACAACTGAAAGTATCTATCATACACATATGAATCCATCTCGCCCGCTGCTATAAGCAGCCGCTGCGATTGTGATTGGCGGGCAGCCTTCTTAAATTACGTTCAGAAAGAAACACTGTCTGGCTATTCAAAAAAAAAAAGAGTTATTGTTCAGCACAGTAATGTGCTGCTTATTGTGCGCACTTCATTTGAACGCCGCGAGTTTTCGCAGACTTGTGACGTCGCGTAACAATTGGAGGCGATTTTATGGGACATTGAAAATTTTTGACGAATAGCGAAGAACTAAAGACAAACAATACGCCGTATTGAAAATAGTTCATTATTAATATTTCTTTACATAGTCTTGCGTACGTGGTAATTACGCGGTGGACCACTTACGCGTGATTTGTTGCGTTGTTTCACGAGCAGGTGCTGTGAGCATGACCCAGAAAATTTCGACCAATCATTAACAGCCAACGACCTATACGGAAGGAAACAATGCGGGGTAGTTTAACGTTATCGCCCGCATTTTTTCAAGGAAAATTTGAGCTTACACAGTTTGCGTAGGCTATTTACTTGGAAGAACCGGAGGGGAGGAGTAAAGGGCCACTTCACCGTTTTTTCGTCCACCCCCCACCCAAGCTGGGAAAAGTAGCAGGGCAAGGAACGACACCTACTATATAAATTCACAGTAATTTATAATATTATAACAATACACAACCAGATCAATGTGGTTTGCTTAAGTAATAATCGACTGAGCTTGGTCTTCTCCTGGGACTGGGAAATTTGCTGATGGAATGCTCAGGTGATCAAGATAAATTTTGGTGTACTTTTTAAACTTCATGGTAGTATTTCCAAAATGTTATTAAACACTGCTGTATTGTCGCGGTATAGGGTAGGGCGACCCTGGCTGCACAAACTGTTTGTGCAGATTCTTTGTTGATTTAAAGCACAGTTTTGAAAAGCAAGTAATCTGATATATATATATATATATATATATATATATATATATATATATATATATATATATATATATATATGGGTCGTATACGAGTGATTATTGGTCAGCTTCCAGATCGTAAAAAGGTCACGTGCTACGTGTCGCCAAAAAGGCAGAAAAAGAGTGTTCCACACTCGCCGCCATGGCTGCTATCGGCGCTGACTAACACTCCTAGGTTTAACTCACATATATACCCTATAAATTGGACGGGGAGATGACCGCCGCTGTAGCTCAGTGCTAGAGCATCGGACGCGTTATTCGAAGGTCGCAGGTTCGGTCCCTGCCGGCGGCAAGTTATATTTTCGTCCACTTTACTTTCTTCACATTTATATCCCAATTATTACAAATAGCATCCCCTATAGTTTCCTTCGCATTGTTGTCTGTTAGTTCTCTTCAATATTGTGTCTAACAAAGAAAAACAAGGCCCTAAAAAAGCCACCTTCTTTCCTATATATATATATATATATATATATATATATATATATATATATATATATATATATATATATATATATATACGGCAGACAGAGTGAGCGACGCCAGCCCCCCGCCCGACTCGCGAACCAGTTGGTACGCCACTGCAGGCAGTATCTTCTTCGTGGCGGTAATGGATGCCCAGTTCCACTTTATGCAATGGTCTGTGTTCTCGAGCTCTTGAGATTATACACCGGAAGTTGACTTTCCCATGGCGACGTCGTACTGATGCTGTTTTATCAGTTTTCTGGAATTACCAGTTTCGCCAACATAGGTTGCATCGCAATCACTACAAGGTATCTTATACGCGACACACGATCACCTCGATCTTTCTAAGGGGTTTTTTTACGCGCATGAGTGGCATGTGCAACTAAGAAGTCGAAGTCTTTTAACTCTCTTGCCAAAGCCTCGCTGAAGCCGTTCGTATACGGGATGACCGCATGCTGGCACTTCTGTTTTCTTGCCGCTTGGCGTTTGGGCGCTCAGGCACTAGGTTCCTGCTCCCTCATCATATGAGCGGGTAACCATTACTCGACAGGTCTTTCTGTTTCGAGGCCATTTCTGCTCTACGGCTTGTAGGGCTCGAATAAGGACAGGAAGCGCAATCGAACAGAGATTACACGACCGAGCGCATGTGGCCCTTGGGGTGTACAGAAAGGAAATTTCCCCGTGCGGGTGGGCTTTCGATCGGCCGTTGTGGTGAAACTTTTGATTGTGATAGAAGTACCAGCAGAGGCCCTGAAATGCCAAGCGGCCTATTACTAAATTTTGCCTCTTTGCAAATACTTTTATTTCGCTACGTGTGTTCTAGTGATTATAATGCAGTGATCAACGCACCAGAATAAAATGATCGTCGGAACTCTAAATCAAATTTTGTACTTCACTCATATCGCGATACCATTTGTGATGGTGCCCAACAGCTTCGCTGACCAATCTTGTCAGCAGGCATGAACGCCAATCAATGTTTATCAAATGGGCTATCTTGTCAGCTCTCGTTGGCCCTCCAGGCTGCTATGCGCTCGTTTCCGGGCTAAAAATTGTAGCATCACGGGCTTTGCGAGTCTCCAGGACAGTACTACTCTTTAGCGTCTTCATGTCAAAAGCTCTCCACGTCTCCGTGGCCTCGATGGTAGAAAAGGTCCACCTATAATGACGATGCAGTTTTCCGTGAACTCTCTCGCTCTGCGCAGCAGCGAAAAGACCGATATGATAATGGATTATAGGCCATTACCTCCCAGATGACAGCTGCATTACAACGAACCTTGCTTGATCTCAGGTCAGAGTTTTATCGGCCATGGCGAAATTCAAGGAGCAGGGAGCTACAAGTGCGGTGGCGGTCTCCTTCGGTATGGGTGGCCGTTGGTATACTCCGAAGTACCCGGACAACCTCCCTAATGTTCCTGGAAACTTTTCACTCGGTCATCAGTGCACGACGAGCTCGCAAGGAGGTGGTCCGGAAGGGCACCAGATTACGAGCATTGCTGAAGTAAGTACGCATATTGTACTTTTTCAGTGGAGCGAGTACCAAGTGACACTCTCTATCTTCCAGAGCACTCTGTCATGCGCAGGTGCGAGTTGTCCGAAACCCTCATATAAGTAACATAAAAGGGATGAAATGCTTTAAGCTAAGAATTGCATACGATACAGTGGACATTACGGCATGCCATTAAATAAATTGCAGTGACATAATTAGCAGACATTTTAAACAGTAATTACATTTAAGAAATCCATCAGATCGGGCTCTTTGCGGCACCTGACGGATCATATCGGGCTGTATATAACGGAGCAGACATTAGGAATGTCAAAATTTAAAATACGCTAATGGGCCGTGAGCATTTGGCGTGTTGAGGCCACTTACTCATCTCCGCACGTTCCCTTGCTGTCCGTGCTGTAGCGTACGTGAGGCGAACGTTGTTCGCCTCACGTACGCTACAGCACGAGGCTCCCGTAGGTTGCACTTGCTCTTGCGCGCAACAGGTGCCGCACGCCTCGCCTTTCCTCGTGCCCTCCCCCGTAAAGGAGCGCGCGCCTCTTTACGTCACAAGTTGCTCTTCTGGGTGTGTCGTGGTACAGTGAACTGTAAGAGGAGTATAGCAGGCTCACTGGCGTCGAACAGTCACGTAATCAACGGTCACGGCTTGATGACGTAATGATGTGACGTATTCAAGGCATCACATCAGCGGAGGTCACGTGATGACGTCATGAAACGACATCATGACATGGTCAAATGAGGCGATCCCGGAGGCATCGAAAGAACAGGTGAGGTGCAGGAAGCTTGCAATGCTTCCGATCCTGGAGGCAATGCAGAAGCACGTTAGGCACAGGAAGCTTTCGAGGGGATGGGGGCAAGGAATAATACATCGACTAAGAAGAAAAAATTACTCGTAGTTAATCCCAAGTTTGCCAACACAGTTAATGCTAGTGTCACTCTCAGTCCCCTTAGTCTTGCTTTAGAGTCGCTTTGCTTTCTACCTCTATGAAGAAAACTATTTGATTTTTCTCATAGGCAGGTCGATATATGGTTAAGATTCGGCCGCGCTGTTATTTACGGTTCGGGGAAATGACTTTTCATTGCAGGCATACAAAACATTACATAAAGAGTGTGTTTGGCACTCTTTTACCACAGTTGCCCTTGCGCAAAACAAAATAAAAATAAAAAAGCTAATATAATCGTCATCATTAAAAGTGTAGTAGCGAGTCGTCGTTGTCTAATGCAGCACTGATTCTGTGCGTCAGCAGCATTATGGGATATTCCTAGTCATTTAGACTTAGATACTGAAGCACATAGCTTACAGTGTTTATAGCCACTCATGGCTCAACAATAAAATGACTACCATGCGAAGTATTACTCACAATGCTTGGCTTATGACAAAGGGTATTGACCTCTTCAATCTGTATTTTTATGTAGCTATACGGCCTTCGTGGCTTCTTTTTAGTCATATATGACGTGTCGAACGACTTTAACAAATGATACTTTGGTAATGTTCACGCATCTTATTGTTGCTTCCAGACAGTGTTATAGTGTCGCGACTTTTGTCTTCTGCAAATACCGTAAAAAATTGAAGAATGTTTTGTAAATGGTGATTATTAGGTTTATGTGGCGTGTGCTCCACGAAGGCATGATGTTTAATCGCTGGTGTGAATGTGTTTCGGTGCGCAAATTTTCACATAAGCCATTTCATACTAGACATGACATCTTGGCCTAATAAATAATTACCGTCGCCGCATAAGTGCTATTTTACAGCGGATCTTTAAGCGCAGCACCTTAGCAATGTCAGGAGATAAAAAGAAAAGAGCACCTCGGATACCAGTCAGAGAACCAACGCCCATTCTATAAATTCTTCCTAACTCTTCGTTAATACGCGCCTAATGCACAGTGTACCTATGAGCTGCACTCATTCCAATCACGGGTTGCCTTGCATATTCACTCAATGCGGCAGCTTGAAATGTCAACAATTGCTGTAGGTTTGCATACATCTCAAGTTCAGCACTATTCGCGCGCCTCACGTCAACCTTGATCATTTTGTAACGCATGCACGCTGCTCTCGCTGCACGCTTGAAGGTCCGTAATAGAGTAGCAAATTTTGTTATGTATTTTCATTCTGCTACTGCTGCTAACCAGTTCTAAAGTATGCTAACTATTAGGAACTGCATTGGCTGATAATTACTTTGAAAAGTTAACCTATAACGCCAGTGAAACAGTGAATCGGATTGGCCGTCTGTGTGAAGCCACTTACTCATGTAATGTACCATAGGCAGGGACCGCTGAACACTTGATTAGCAACAGCGCTGCAATCTGAAACAATGCGCCTATTTTAAAACATCGTAGTAAGTTGCCAACTATAAGCAGAGCGCCTAAAGTTGCCGGCGCATGATCAGAAAAACGTGCACTACCGGCACAACTCCTTTGTACAAAATTGTCAGAGCCACTCCATGGTGTTTTCAACTTACGCCCTCGACAATTCAGCGAAGCACGGCCTTCCATGCTCGTCTCGCATGTGCCGAAGGTTGACTGGAGAACAACGGAGAAATATATGATTCACGTGCCGGAAGCCTGCGCGAGTCGCAGCTGAATGTTTCTTACAGGTTTTCGCGCAACGTTTTGCAATTTGGCCTTCGAAGCTGTCTACGTCTTCTGTTTGGACCATTTTCGCAAACGTCTACTTTCTTCTCTGCCAACAGGCCTGTGCAAAGTCGAACTACATGAGCACGCTCAACTATGACGAAACGTTCCAGGCTGAGTTTGCGTACGACAAGTCGGAAAAGATGTTGTTCACATACGACAACACCGCCTCAATTCGCTTCAAGGTGAGGGGACCCAGTTAACATCAGATGCGTTGACTGGACTTCTTTTGTAGTATTGTTTGTCTCAGAAATTGTGGTACTTTTGTACGGTGTGGGAATGGATAGCTCTAGCCACGGAGCAAGAATTCTTGAGGAAGCAAAAGTGCGCTCGCTCGGGCGTCCTAGCAAAGTCACGGAATCGGGAATAGCACTGACGCGCCCTCTGTCGTGAGAGTCCGCCAGCGGAAAAAGAAAAACGCGCGCGTCGTGCTCTGCGACGAAGCTGGCTGGTTCAAGGCCATTCGGCGCCAATTCGCCGATCGCGCTTTATGCCGGAATGGGTGTGTTTCTTGTGCGTCCTCGCCGGCTCCAAATTTTTTGGTGAACTAACGGCAAAAAATGGCGTCATATACAGGAAGATTACCTGAGCAATATGTTTTGTATAACGCGAAACCTATAATATTTGGTAACGTGAACTCGATATGCGAGGTATACTTTTTAAGACGAAAGCCTTAGATGCCTCATTAAACGCGAAAACTGGCCGTCGACATTAGCGTCCAACGTCGGCGGCGTCAATATGAGTGATGCAAAAAAATCATCATCACGTGATGACTTCCCCATACAACGTTATCATGGCGCCACAGATCGCCAAAAACTTGTAAAGTCATCATTGCGTCACTATGACGTCATGGTGACGTCGCATGACGTGGCGTCTGCACATTACATGGTCGCTTTGCACTGCCTCCGTATCGGCCCACCGATCACGGAGGTAGCGCAAAAACAGGTGAGGTGCAAGAAGCTTGGAATGCCTCCGATCCTGGAGTAAGTGCAAAACCACGTTTGGTGTAGAAAGCTTTTGCTCGTGGGTTCGGTAGGATAGACACATGGACTGAAGAAAAAGGAGACGGTTTTTGCCTTCGACTAGTCTTATTCCAACGCGTAAGGGACCCTGCGAGTTTTTTCAACGAATGATGCGACTTACTCTCTGGGAAGTGCTCCTCGCAAGCCTACTCACGAAGCGTGAACTCTCGATCTTTCCTTGGTATGGCACGAGCCCGCGTTTGCAACGTCACCGGGTCACTAGGAACTTTGAAGTTACCTTGAAGTACCTTCTCCTTACAGGATATAATCCCACTGTTGCGCACATCATGAAAGCGAGAAGCGAGGGGTCCATGCATACGGCGGACGTCGTGTGCTCAGGGGCCACAACTAGCAGCCCGTTTCAAGCGCTGTAGGGCCTATATTTCGGGCAGTACGTATTAGTAACTGCAACTAATATATTTCTCGCATTTACCAATTTATGTTACAGACCAAAATCTGAGAAAAGTTTCAATGTACGAGACGGTATCACGATTTTTATGCGTCACGTCTCTACAAGAGCATGTAAACGATGCCAACACGCCGGAAGCGCCATCTGTCGTGCTGCGACGAAAACCACATTTCCTCCGTGATGCTATCGCGCCCCCCTCGCGCGCTGCCGCGGCCTAGAAGATTCTCCTCCTCAAATACTTCTTTCTCCGTGGCTCTAGCTAATGTCTTCTAGTGCTAAGAAACAGCTTAATGACTTATATGGGCACCCTTATATGGGCAGGCAGGATTTCGTACAGGATTCTCAACAATAGACCATATTCATACTATCAATCAGGTGATAGAGAAATGCGCGGAATACAACCAACCCCTATACATAGCCTTCATAGATTACGAGAAGGAATTTGATTCGGTGGAGACATCAGCAGTCATGCAGGCACTGCGGAATCAAGGCATCGGCGAAGCCTATATAAACATAATGGAAGAAATCTACAGCGGATCCACAGCTACTCTAGTCCACCATAATGAAAGCGACACAATCCCAATAAAGAAGGGCGTACGGCAGGGAGACACGATCTCTCCAATGTTATTCACCGCGTGTTTACAGGAGGTTTTCAGGGCCCTAGATTGGGAAGTGTTAGGGATAAGAGTTAATGGAGAGTATCTCAGTAACCTGCGATTCGCTGATGACATTGCATTCATGAGCAACGCGGGAGACGAATTACAGCTCATGATTACTGAACTGGATACGGAAACTAGAAGAGTAGGTCTGAAAATTAATATGCATAAAACTAAAGTAATGTGGAACAGTCTTGGCAGAGAACAGCGCTTTGCGATAGGTGGCGAAACACTGGAAGTTGTAAAGGAGTACGTCTACTTAAGACAGGTAGTAACCGCGAAGCCGAATTATGAGAGTCAAATAACTAGAAGAATAAGGATGCGTTGGGGCTCATTCCGCAAGCATTATCAAATCATGAATGGTAATCTACCACTATCCCTCAAGAGGAAGGTATATAACAGCTGCATCTTACTGGTACTTACCTACGGAGCAGAAACCTGGAGACTTACAAAGAGGGTTCAACTTAAATTGAGGACGACGCAGCGAGCGATGGAAAGGAAAATGATAGGTGTAACCTTAAGAGACAGGAAGAGAGCAGAGTGGGTCAGGGAACAAACGGGGGTTAAGGACATCATAGTTGAACGGGCACGTAGCACGTCGGCAGGATAACTGGTGGTCATTAAGGGTAACTAACTGGATTCCAAGAGATGGCAAACGCGTGAGGGGGAGACAGAAAATTAGGTGGGTAGATGAGATTAAGAAGTTTGTAGGTATAACGTGGGAGCAGAAAGCACAGGACCGGGTTGATTGGCGGAACATGGGAAGGCCTTTGCCCTGCAGTGGGCGTAGACAGGCACTTAGCCCGCCAAGTGATGTAGGGTCCTCTGTATGAAGAGAGGGCACTTGAGATAGCGGCAAATTCGCACTCCGCTTGCAAACTCTACGTGTCACGCACAACCGCAAAATTTCTCCGAACTGTTCACCGCAGTGTTTGCTGTTAGTAGAATTTGTTGTTTCACCAAAACCCCGGGTGGTACATGGCATCTTTAAGATACGAAACAACGCAGGCATTGCAGGACGACAAGTGCAAACGCATGCACATAGGCACATATAACGGCGTTAGAAACGATAGAAAGATGGTATGTTTTATTGCCATAACTCAGGGAAAGGAAGATGGCCACACTGAAATATACAGGAATGCGTTGTATACGTCATAATTTTTAACCGAAAGAGAAAAAAATAACGGAACTTTCAAAAATATGCTCAGTGAGATTGGCACTCAGCAAGAGATAGACTCGACGCGCTGTTAGAACAGTGTATATAACATTTTGAGCAAGTGAAGTGTGAAGATAAAGGAATGGCGTGACAGCCGTATTCTAGTAGAACCGCTGAAAATCAGCTGATCAACTGTGTATACAAATCTATGCTGGCGCGGTACCCCTCTGGCTAGCTTTAGATGTTTTCTATTTTTATCGGCCTTTTGATGGATTCAGCCACATAAAACAGTCGGGCAGATTGGCGTGCCATGCATAATTTTAGTGAGGATCACGTCCCCGCTCATTGAAAGCTCGGCTGCTTCAATACATGACGCCGAAATGAGCTGTAATGGCGTGCGGACAAGCCGTTGTTTCGCGTGGTCACACTATATCACAAACGGATCGGCAACTTTCCGGACAGGAAATCTAATGATGCATGTCTTCGGAACTATAGCTTGTGCTAGCCCCTAGAGGGCATGGAAATCGCTACGCATTCCGCTTGGTTACAGAAAATAACAAGAACCCGTGCCAGCAGTGATGAACCTAAAAAGAAGCTGAATAACGGCTCAAAAAAGAAAGGTTCATCTGCTATGCGTTATCGGTATGATAGGGTAATAAAGCGAGCCGCTTACACTTCGCTGCCAACCCGCGTCCGTCGAACTGGGCGCGTGACGAATTGAATGAAGAAAGCGACCTCTACCGCAAAGGGTAGATGTAATCGAGGGGGCTATTCTGGAGACTGTCAAATTCCATCATTGGTGAACTCTGATTGGCCCAGAGGGCTGATACGGCCTCTCTGATCGGCTTAAAATGCCATCATTACAAAATCTGGCATAATGACGGATTTCTACAGTGTTCAGAATAGCAACCCAGCAATTCCGCTGCAAGTGGCTAAAAAGACCTACTCGTACATCAATACTTTTTCCTGCCGGAAACGAGGTATAGCTCATTTGGGTCTGAAACATGGAAGATAACCTAAAAAGCTATGGTCCATCCACCCCGCGAAGATGTTCGTACAGCGAAGCAGTCTGTGCAAGATTACCCTACTTGCGGCATTCCTTGCAGTGGCCCATGATGCCCTGAGCAGTCGCGCAAACCCTAAGTTGCCGTGTTGCCTCGGCTTCGCAAGTTCGCATTTCGAAGCCTTCGGCTCTCATCTGGCGAATTTCCTCAGCATCGTGAGCTCGCAGTTCGGAGCCCTTGGCTGTCCGCTGGTTCTTGGCCTCCGCTTGGTGAGGTCGCAAGACTGCGTCTTCAGCACGGCGACGTCTCTACGCGCAAGTCTATACGATTGGATAGAGAAATAAGTTGTGGTTAGGAAAGAGAGCGATTCTATGTGATTGGCTTGCAAGTCACGTAATGTTCTGAATCTACCGCTAGATTTGAAATGCGCGTGCTTACACGTGATTCGTCAATGCAAGGTAATGTGACCTGTGGGCTCAGCCAATGGCCTTGCAGCAGACGCATCGTGATATCGTGAAATTGCCCCTAGATTTGTTATGCGCGTGCTTGCACCTGATTGCTCACAGCAAGATCACGTGACCTACCGGCACAGCCATTGAGCTTTTTGAGGGCGCAGACTACTACTACTACCACGGAGGGACTAGCCTGGACAGTTTCACTGTAAAAATGGGAGAACTTAAGGACTACGCAGCGGGCGATGGAACCGAAAATGGTAGGCGCAATATTAAGAGATCAGAAGACCGTAGCATGGATCACGCAAGATCACGCAAGGCAAGCCTTGAAGAAGACAAGTCCACTTGTCGAAACGTCGGCTCGAGCACCCACCCCCTGTTTACGGATTTTTTCATCGCAAGCATCCATCTTCTCCTTCCTACCGGTTTTTTGGAGCAACAAAACGGTGTAGCTTAGGTTCTGTATAGCTGACACGAAGCGAAAAAACTCCGCCTAGACCGTCAACGTAATGCGTAGGACAGACAACTTATGATCACTTAAAGCAATGGAGTGGATACGAAGATAAGGGGAAAGAAGCTGCGAATGGCAGCGAGTTCCATGGAGTGATGAAATTAATTTCGCGGGGATAAAGTGAAATCAGCTCTAGAGCACAGCACGGGCTCGAGCCTATCCGAAAACCTATTTCGAGATGTTTTATGAGGGACAAGTACAGAGCTTTGCTTCTTGCATGTGGGGTACTTGGTTTTTTTGAAGTGGGCGAGCTAAAAGTAAATAGATCAGGCGCTTCAATGGATGATATCTTGCTATTGTGCGCTTAATTTGCGTTCGTTATTATTTTATATCCCCAATGTTATTCTTTAATCGCGGTAATGTAATATAATAAATTTAAACATATAACTTATCATCGCAAGAGCGATCACAGAGCTCCAAAGCGGGGCAAGGTTCATGAGAGTGCAAGCTCTCCACTAAAACGACAGGACTGCGCGGAGTCGCGTTACATAAAATCTCAATAAAGACGCAATCTTTTTCCATGGCTCCGTCACGGCTGCCAGTGGTAATGGGACACCAGACGTACACACATGCGCAGCCTGCTTTGTGTGCCCACATTGTTAACATCTGAGCTTTCATCTTGTTGCGCTATAATCAGGGGTCTCAATCTCACCTCCGCTAATGGGCCGCACTCACGAAAATTTACTCCGTCAAGGGCCAAAACAATGACGAACATAACAGCGGGGGATGGGGGAGTGATAGGTTGCGCAAATTGTCAGCTAACGCTGCCCTTTGAAAGAAGACATTTGTCATATCTCATATATGGGTCATTTCTGAATTCGATTTGGCGGCACGATTCCACAACATCTCGATACCTATCTCCGAAATGACTAAAATGGAGACGCCGATTCTGAAATAGAGTTTTGTTTCACGATTAAATATAAACACATGGTGAGTGGAGGGCGCTCGGAAAAACAAATGCTTGACCTGGCATACCTGTGTAGCTGAAGAACGTACAGAGACGGAAAATAAAAATAAATGGGACGAATACACTGGGGCTCTTCGATTTTCCACTTCTGGCTACCCGCGGGCTGCCAGAGCCAGCCAGAGCGCGCTCGTTTTTCTCGGGTTGCTCCGACCCCCCCGCGGTGCACTTCCGGTTGGCGTTCGTTTTTCTCGGGTTGGACGGTTCTGGCGACCCGAGGGGAGCCCGAGGGTCGCCAGAACCTTCCAGGACAATTTAGTCGTGGAAGCTCTCTGGAAGGTTTCGGGCTAGCAGACGCCGAAAAGAGACGATACGCGCTCGCCGCCATCTTTGTGAGGACTCGACGGATTGCAATGCGGGCGCTTGCGGACTACACCTTTGCTTGTCCTTACGCTCGGGCCGCTCGGCGCCGTTCCGCCGTGCGAGATGGCGCGATTACGAGTGGAGGCGAGCATTTGGAGCTAATGTTTATTGCTTTTCCTACGTGTCCCGTGAAGTTTCCTTCCGTGAACAACGCGGCGAACTGTGGCGTTCTAACCATTCTAACTGCGTCGTGCACATGTCAAAAAATGAAAGGTACACGTTGGAAACCCCTTGTTTATTTTTTCGTAGTAGTATTCGAATGTGGTGGTGTCGTGTGTGCTTTATGTGCATTTAGCTGAGACGATTGTGATCGAACTACCTATTTCGCTCTGTCGTATGTTTGTGTGCGTGAACCCCGTCAGAACTTAACTATTTCAACTAGGTCTTCGATGTTGATAAAATGCACTGATCGAATAAAAGCGATCGCGACATTGTTTTTTGTGTGATCCTCGTTGGTCGCGAACGGCGTGCGAGCGTACTTCGATCTACGGGCCAGTATATGAGGTATGGTATTATGTTATGCTACGACGCGTCGATGTGAAAAAACGAAGATGAATTCAGAAATGTATACATCCTTTTGTCGCTTATTTCATCGTCGGCTTTGTCTTTTTCCACCTCTTAGTAATAATTCCATGCAGTATGTACGCGGTTGTCGCCTAGTAGCTCAAATAAAAGCTGAGCTAGTACATGAGATTTTTGGAGTGCCACTTAGGACTGGAAAAGAGGCTGAGGCAACATCTGCCGAAACGAGGCGAAGACGCGTCACACAGAAGTTTATTTTAGATATAAAGTTCAGTTCAGTTCATAACGCGCACTCGTGGTACCCATACCGCCGCATGTCTCAAGTTATGACAAAACGCAAGCTGGTCAACGCGTGTGCGCGACGTAGTACGCGATAGATCCTCGAGCTCTTTTGGGACACGATCACTTTCGCGAGATTTTCGCGTCGTGTTGTGCAGCGACTGTTACACGTACTAAGCAGACGTGAGCTGGTTAAGCCGTTAGCGGCGCGGTAGCTCACCTTGCATCACTTTCGTGGCGCCGTGCGCCAGCTGGCTGTTTTGTTCGCGGACAGGGCGAGTTGCGCACGATTTTGCGAACGTACGTGATCGTATCCCAAATCCGTATGCTCGAGAATATCACTTCAGCTCTTCAGCAAACCTAGCCACATATTTTCAAGCGGGCATTGCAGAAAAACCAACGCGCACGCGGCGCAAAGTTTCGTTTGCTGCCACGGCGGTAGCGTTTGTTTACGTTTACGCTGGCTGTCCCAGCGTTCGATTTTGTAATCTTGGGGCAGCTTCGGGTTGTCTCGGGCTTCCCACACATGTAACCAAGACGCTGCTTCCTGTCCCGACCGGAACTTGCTGGATGACCCTCTGGCTGACCCTCTGCCTACTCTGCAAAGGCAGCAAGTGGTCGTGGACAGAAGCATGCGAGCAAGCTTTTCGGGAACTGAAGGAGCGAATGACTGAAGAACCGGTGCTTCGCATATACGATCCTTCTATTGGCCTCGAGGCCCACCACTGGAAACGCCGGCGCCACCGTCGGCGTGACGTGCTTGGCAGGATCACGTGGTCTCAGCGGCCGCGTCGGCTGCTTGTGGCGCACTGCCGCGTGCTTTGAAAACGAGTTTCAAGTCCCACATGCGCTGCTGTCTGTTCAAATTCGGAAGTTTTCTCTCATTTTCTGCTCAATTGAAACCATTGTAATAGAGTGGCTGCCTCCGAAGGCGACGAGCATGGGGCTCTACCGCTCGGTGCCGCAGTGCCGCGCTTACGCAAAGGAGCCCAGTGTCAGCCTGCACTGGTAACCGCGGGACAAGAAACAGCGTGAATCATGGGTTGTAATGCTAAGAACCGGCAAGTAGCCATCCGCTACGATTCTTGTGTGCAACAAGCACTTCCGCGACGAAGACTTTTGTTACTGCTTCGGGCCTGCGATGTTCTTTGAGTAGCAGACAGCGCGCACTGAGACGATGGCTCGCGCGCGCTTCCCGCCGGCAAATGATGCTTATCTGCCACAGGATGGTAAAAGCGCTACCTTTTACCACGTGCGATGCCATCTCAGAGCCCTCCAATGCGACCTCTTGATCGTCGGCCCCGTGCGCAGCGTCCACAAAATCGGCTGCAGATGTGCAAGTCATTGTTTAGATACGTTAAACTAAAAAACGCACAGGGTCCCTTATGCATTCGTTAAAGATGACTAGAAGGCGAAAGCCATCTTCTTCTTGTCAGTCGATGTACTGATTCTCCCGCGCCCCCTCCAAAAGCGTTCTGCACCTAACGCGGTTTTGCATGGCCTCCGTGACCGATCACGGAGGCAATGCAAAGCGATCATGACGTGTGAATACGTCATCATTTTACGTCACATTATGTGACATCATAATGACGCTACATATATTGACGATCTGTGACGTCATGATGACGTTATATGGGGACACCATCACGTGACGATTATTTTTTGCATCACTCGTGTTGACGCCGCCGACGCGGCACGCCGACGGGCAACCTTCCCATTTGATGAGGCATGCATTGCTTCATAAGCTACATAAATTTTGCATTGCCTCCGTGATCGGCCCACCGGCCAACCCCATGTATTTTCTTGGAGCCTCATTTATTTACGTGGGAAAGATGCCACCGTGTTGGCGTTAGACACGACACTGCTGCCAAAATTGCTCGGTTAAACGCCAAATAATTACTATCCTGTTTTGCGGCTGCTGGTTGCTGCAATACCTTCTATTTTATTCAGCGCTCTTTCAAGTTCATGAGCGTCCTAGTTCACAGCCGACGTTTGCAGAACAAGTCCGGCAAACGTTACTGTATTTTCTTTCTTTTCCTTGGCGTTCCATGCTACTACATGCTCGGTCTCGCAGACTGGTTCTTCTTCCACCAGCAATCTCGAAGTGGTGAAGCTTTGGTCTATGAAATTGTTGATGACAGAGAGCGGCAAGTTCACTGGAATGCAAACGGAACGATAATTAAGGAGCATTAAAAAAAGGCGCCGCATTTGCTCACGTTTTGTGTGAGCACCAAACGAAACGAATGCGCTGAATGAAGAAACAGAAGCAGCGGCATTTGCCCGCTGAGACGACCGATCAATACGCAGTGCGAGACAACTTGTCAAATGACATTGAAACGTACCCGAATTTAGACTGAAAAAGATAAAAAAAAACACTGAATCGTCGGGTGGCAGATCACGAAGTTGCCATGTTCACCGAAGCCGCAGTTGTAAGGAAATTGTT
Source organism: Rhipicephalus sanguineus (assembly GCF_013339695.2). Lineage (NCBI taxonomy): Eukaryota > Metazoa > Arthropoda > Arachnida > Ixodida > Ixodidae > Rhipicephalus > Rhipicephalus sanguineus. Next base: position 189,207,275 of record NC_051177.1, read on the forward strand.
TTTGAATTGCTCTGATAGCGTCCGCGCAACAATAGTTGTTTGTTTACTCACAAATTCTCATATTTTGCGGCCTAAAGTTCACAGCGCGGCGCCAAAACGCGCTCGTAGCAAAAGCGAAACCATCAGTACGAACATACATGCAGACGCTCATACATGCAGATGCACTGTCAGTCGTCGCGAACCCGTGCGATCGCTGGCTTGAGGCTTCTTTCTGTTATGCTCCGTTTGGTTATACAGGCAGTCTACTCTAACGAGATATTTCACAGTTTGCACTCAGCGAGTGACTACCTTTCACGAAAGAAGCCGGTTCGGGGGTCTCCAACGCGGTGACAGAGTGACGCGGGTGCTCGGTTTTCTGCAAAGAGACAGCGACTGTAGACTATCTTGTGCTTTCAGTTCGTCGAACATGATTATTTTCACAGTAAAGAACACAGTTCATTTCGAAAGTACTTACAGAAATGCCCTGGAGGGCTTCCGCGAGGTGTTTTTGTAGAGCGCCGACAGCAAAACCTATGGGGAGCGCGCCGGCGGTATCCTGCCTAGCACGCAATCGAGGCGCGTCCGACAGAGGGCGACTCCGTAACTCCTCGAGGCCAATATATACCAGAGTATACGCTTCATTCAGTAGCATTGTATATCCTAGATTGTACATGCATGCATGCATGCATGCATGACAAAAATGATGTCAGCGCCTGGTCTTGTCCGTGTCTGTGTCCTCGAATTTTACGCGCTATTCCAAACCCATGATGCTATAGTAAAGTACATGGCATAGCATGAATGACACCATTTCCCTTAAAGACAAAGAAGGCGATGTATTAAGCTCCTTGCTGGCTGCTTCGCATTACATAGATTCCCACAGTGCGTGAGGTGTGCCGAATTTTTTCTTCCGTTCGGATGCTTATACGTATTTTTAAATGTAGACGTGGTGCATGCGGTGTGTTATAATTTTTATATAAGTTAGTGTATTTACAACAAAGGAAATAAATTTGGCTTTTTCACGCTTTCTCTGTTGCTGTGGTACTGCGCTGAAGACAGGGCTATATATCCAAAGTATTGTACGATTGGCTTTGTCATGAGAGCTTGCCCTAAATTTCAATAGACAGTGCAATGAAACCTAAATGAGGGGAGCCTTCTGTTCTCTGTCTCCTTATTTCTTATTGCGCTCCCTATCGAAACTGAACTCATGTTGCAAATCACATTCCGTGCTACAATATCTGCTACAAAACGCTCTCGATGATCCCCGTTGTATTTTAAAAAATGGGTACAGTATACCACTGCCGAATAAACATTCATCGTACCGAGTATGTATGCCCAACTGTGTCCACCGCGAGCATCATTTTACAAGGAATTACAGTAGGTTAAAGCTTAACGTTTAGCGAAGCATGCGCCAAGAAAGCCTTTGTCACTTAAAACGCCTTGCTGTCGATTCCATGTTCGAGCAACACCACCTAGATTATCAGCTGGGGCCCCTCTCGGGCCTGATTTGCGGTCGGACTGGAGCGGGCGGGCAGCTGAAATGTTTTCTCTGGTTCGGGACCGGGCCGGTTCTCGCTTTGAGTCACCGGGCCGGATTCGGGCGGGTAATGTTGAACGAATTCCCGGACCCGGTCGTGAACCACGGCCCCTGCAGTGCTCTAATCAACTCGTGCGTGATAAGGCAAATTGGAGGTCGTCGGGAGAGGCCTTTGTCGTTCAGAGGACATAAAATATGCTCGACATGTTGATGAGGATGAATTTTGATGGATTCTCGAAACACTATGTTAGCGCCACAACAAACGAGGCAGAAAGAGCGGGCGTTGCTATCACAATAATTCAATTGCAACCACGGAGAAAAGGAAAAAAATCACGCCATATCCACGGAATGAATGATGATGAGTGGGCGAAGCTCGAGAGGGGGAGATCATCGGTAAACCGTAACTCTCCCGTGAAAGTTAGCCCATTACATCATTTGAACGACGTTAGACTGTGCGTATATTATACAAAATCAACTTTTATTTTGTTCTTGTTTGTTTGTTAGGGACGTTTATCGGCACGTTAACCACTTGTCCCTTGATGCCGTACTGACCGCTCCCATGTGTCAACCGCCTTATACTCATGAACGGTAGACGAGGCGCAATCAGTCGTTCTTCCACGGGATACAGCAGAGGCAAGTGATCCGGTCTCGGTGGATATTTGAAACCGTTGGAGACGCTCATAGAAGGCACCTTTCCGGCTATCAGGGAACCTTTACAGCTCGCACAAACTTTGTACTCAGTACTGACGGCGGCGGTGGGGAAGGCGGACTGCAGCATGGCGGTGGCAGTGGCTCGAGCGTTGTCGTTCTAGATTGAAGAAATCGTGACTAAATTGTTGGAAAACCACAATCTGTCGCACACGTCACAACTGTGGCCGAACGAAACGTCTAGAAAGTATCGCTTAAACCGCGCGTCGGCAGCTTCGGGCTGAGCTCGCTTGATGCGTTTTCCAGCCGCCTCGTGCGTGACTCACGTGCACGTCACTCACGTGCGAGTGAGTCATCGAACTAGGCGGTTACGTACGAGCTAGGAGGGACAGACCTACGGCTTTAGGAGCTTCGCCCCTAAAAGTAGCCGGATAAGCACATGTCGCATTTCAAGTCAACCTCCTCTGAAGCCGTTGCGGGCTTTCTCCTTCCCGGTTTATTTCCGAGCCCGCCGCACCCAGGGAATTTTGCTTAGACAGAGAATTAACTTAAAGAGCTGACAATCCAACACGCATAACTTTAGGCGATGAACAGGCGAAGCGTGGGACACACCGGCCAAGCGAGCAACCCAGATGAGCGCATGCCTGAGCGCACGATAGAAACTTCCGCCCCATGGCGCGTCGTTTGCCTACCTAAAATGGTAGGCAAACGACGCGTCCAGGGAAGCGATCACATGATTACAGTGAACAACTCAGTGTAAAATTTTTTACATGTATGCCAACTAGCCGCAAAGAGAGTATTTGTGGACACTATCTTTTGTGAACGTCTTGGGGTGTGGCTGCCATCGCTACATTCAATATTGTGCATGTTCCAAAATTCGAACACACATTTACGCAACACTGGGCTGTACACCCCCGAAGTTCCACTAACCGCGAGTTCTTACTGCGTACTCGCGTTACTTGTTTTTGTCGTAATACTTGGCCATGTCTGCCTGTCTTCTTGGTTTTCGTGACCACGCTGACCGTTTGTCTTGCTTGCAAAGTTGGAGTTAATGCATTCAAAAGCTCAATATTTTAAACATAGAAATTGTGGCGTCGTGACATATGACTCCTTTCTTCTATTCTATATATAGAAATGTGTATGAGCGCTCTCCAACTCAAGAGAAGATTCAATTTGAGCATGGATTGTCCCCCGTCCTCGTCTATTTCAGCCATCCTACCATTATGGACGCAGTGTGCTCATCGCACATATATTTGCATTGATCGTACAAGCAAATATGACCGTACACAAACACACCCAACAAAAATTTTCTGATGCTCATCGCACGTGTTTTGTTTTTCGGCAGCTGTTCGAGACCAAAGGCATCCCGACGGGCCTACAGTATAACCTTGCTGCCGACAACGTTCAGTACGAAGACTTCGATAACGTGTGCGGCCGAGGGACGTACGGCCGCCTGCGCATTATGAAGACACTGGTTGGCTACAGTGGTTAAACCTCGCCCAATCAAGGACGTGATTGCAAGGCAGTCGCTTATGATATGTGTTGGCCAATACACAATGATTTTCTGTGCGATGTTTTATTTGTCATCAAATATAGCGTCACTTTTCTGTAAGTATAGCAGTGATTACTGATGTCACCGTGTGCATATACCCCTCTATGTCCACACACCTCGCGACGGCTCGTTTTGTCAGGCATTCACACGATAATACAGACGCCACAACGATGGCACTACGGCCTATGCTTCATATTCTAGGACCGGAATTTCCCGAATGGGAGTCGGCTCGTGGCTGCCGCACCAAATGCGCGAGTCATCAACGAGCCTGCCACCGCTGTGCCAGTTTTCGAATGAGCTCTTCGACTCGTATCCTGTCGTTAGCACTGTAATTTACGCCTGTACAGTACGCGCAAAGTTAATCAAACCTTATTATTTTTCTTGTGCCGCCTTATCCTAAGCAGTCATGAGGGATCACTGGCGAACCCGTCCACGAAGCAGCCCGTTTCACGGTGAACTTTGACACCTCTTCTTCAACATTCACGCTTTGTTGAAATTTCTGGTATTCTCTCTTGACTTTAACTAGCCAAGGTTACTTTATTACACGGTTAGAAAATCCCCTACCTTTCAGCTACGGAAAGTCACATCTGAGGCATTGCAGTGTTGCCCACATCTTTAACTGAATTTATTTGTAACACGTACCGGCTCTGTTCTCTGCCTCAGTTGCCGTTAATGTCACCTTGTTCCTTGGCATGGTGTTTCGTTTTAAGAGTGAGGCTGTGTAGGCCGGCTGTAAAGCGTCGACCCGGCCACTATCACCATTTAAACGTGCATGTGCCACAGAATTTGGGCGAATCCCCTGACCGCTTCGGCGTGGCCTGTAATAAACCTGGTACTTGAGAGAAAGAGTACAGAGAGAAAGAGAGAGAAAGAAAGAAAGAAACAAAGAAGAAAAGAAAGAAGGAAAGAAAGAAAGAGAGAAAGAAACGAACAGGGAGACGGAAAGACAGATATAAAGAAAGAGAAAGAGACAACTTTTCCGAAAAAAAATTCTTCACGAGGCGGGAATCGAACCCGCGAACCCACGATCACAAGGCGAGCGACCTAACCACTCGGCTATCCAGGCACGCTAGTATAGCATAGCAAGGGGATGAGACAGGAAAGTGAGTGTGAGGAGGAAAGATGTGATGGTGAGGAGGAGGGAAACTACTTTAAAAGGGTGTAAACTTGACCTTGTTGGCTTTGCTTCGTAGCAGAGAACAGCTCAGATACACGACACAAGAGAGCCTGACACCGCCAAGTCCTGTCAGTCTCTCTTGTCTCGTGTATCTGCGCTCTTCCCTGCGAGGAGGGAAAGGATGAGGAGAGACAGTAAAGCGCAGCATAGAAATAGTGACAAAGAGAGAAATAGAAATGCAGAAAGAAAAAGATAGACAGAGAGAACATCAACGAAACAGAGAAAGAGAAAAATTGGGGGAGGGGCGAAGCATGTAGCGAAGGGTGTTTCAGCTCCACTAACGTGAAGCCTGTGGAGGGGTGAAGTATGCAGTGTGCGCCGGTGTTTCCCACAGCAATATCACTGCTTATGGGCAATGAGAGACAGACGAGAGATTAGACACAGAGACCGGCGGTGCGCTTTAGTTAACGTGCACGCTGCGAATCTTTATTGTTCGAAAAGGAAACTTGAACAGCACGGGAATAAACAGAATGCACGAAAAGAGAGCTGACACGGACAAGCGCTTTCCTTTACGATTTCCTTTACGATGAACTACCAACTCGCCCAAACTCCAACGTTAATCGGCTTTATTGTTCCACTACACACAAGAGAAATCTCCCAGCCTTACTACACTGCAAGTCAAGACCCAGTGTCTATATATATGCGGGGTGGCCGGTGAACGGTTGCGCAGCGCGAGGAGTCGGTTTCACAGCGAAAATTGTTATGAGATCACAACAAGGGCCGTTTGGGGAGCCGTAGTTGTCTGCCGCCGCTGCCGGTGTCCGTAACCGCTATCGCGCGAAATAAGAAAAAAAAACGAAATAAAAAAATGTGCAGGATGGAACGGGGTTGGAAAATCGGCCCTCTGCGTTGGAGCCCAGTATTCTACCTTGAAAGTGCTTAAAAGTGCTGTGCAAAAAGACCCTATACAGGCGTCATGTCGGGCAGGAACCACAATAGGTAATCTAGCGTGGTAGAAAAGTAAAATAACAACCAGGCGTCACACAAACGAATTCTGCAACCGGGTGTCACACAATGCAGTGGGGAGCGGGTTACAACATGAGCAATACAAAACAACGAAACAAAACGTGCTATTTTATACATGAACAAGACTAAAGCAAATAACATCTCTACTCAATGAAACGCAACAAAAGCGAAACGTAAAAATAAGGAAATCACAAAACGCAAATAGTGAATGTGGTAAAATCATACAGTGTTTGCAAGAAAATGTTGAAGTAACAGAAATGACACACACACACACAGAAATCAAGAATCCACTGGAAAACGCTCTCCCAAGGATCATTTTTGAGCGTCAACCACTAGTCCTTACAGGAGCAGCATTTGCTCCTTCAGGGACCATTTCCGAAAATAAACTGTTAGTCCTTACAGGAGTAACATTTACTCCTTGAGGGACCATTTCCGAAAATCATCTCTTAATCCTTACAGGAGCAATCATCAGTCCTTACAGTAGCAACCATGTGTCCTCTTGCAGTAATCATTCGAGGACGAACTGTTTATCCCCTTGCAGTTCATCCCCAAGAATACTATTGGTTGTGGCAAATCAGTTGATCCCCAAGAAGGCTAACCTCCCTACCCCTTTTAGTCCTTTTTTAGAGTGCAGCTGCAGCCAGGCAGTGCTTTTTTTGTAGGCATTCACTGGAGACATGCAGGACTTTTGCTCCTTAGAACATGACACACTGTTAGGCCATGTCCAGCGCCATATACAAAACAACAACAATGCTCCTCTTTTCCAATAGAAATGGTGGTGGTGGCTGTGCTGTTTTCTCAAATGGTTTCGTGGGAAATATAACCGTTATGTACACGAGAGAGACGGAAACAAATTCATTTTTGAGCGTCAACCATTAGTCCTTACAGGAGCAGCATTTGCTCCTTCAGGGACCATTTCCGAAAATAAACTGTGTGGAGATAGGTTTGCACTAGGCTTACCTACGAGCGCGACCGTGCAGGGACGCGACGTTCTCCACTGCCGCTGCGTGCGACGACGCTGCGGCCGGGTTCGTCGTTTTCTCCGACACGGCGCAGAAACCACGCACGAGGCAGGGTAACAGCAACAACGGGTTTATTAACCCAAGATGCAGCACAGTACGACAGTCACAGGCTTGCAGGCCGTAAGGGGAACTCCGCAAGACCGATCGAGTACGCTTGCCAGCGGCGCTAAGACTACCACACAAAGGGCAGCGGTCGAGCACACGAACGAGAAGCCGCCTGCTAGAGCAGCGCGTCAACCTCTCGTGCTAGCCTGAGAGCATCTGACGCGGGCAAGCCCGCGCCAGACAGAAGCGAGCTCAAGGGGGAAGGGGGTTGTCACTGGCGGCCAATGAGGAACGGCGTTGCACAGTGACGTAAGCTAGCTTGGTGGCGTGAGCATGTCGAGGCATGCCCGGACGCGTGCCCGCGCGCCGGGAGGCTGACGCATGGCTTGCACCAGACAAAGAGGCCTGGCGCTGCCGCCGCGGTCGCCATACCGCCGATTAACGGCGGTTCCCGGCGCTCGAGCCGCGCGGGGCCAACACGCGCGCTAGCTGGGGAACGAGGCGCCAAAGGGAAGGGCGCGCTCGATTCCCACAACTGTTAGTCCTTACAGGAGTAACATTTACTCCTTGAGGGACCATTTCCGAAAATCATCTCTTAATCTTTACAGGAGCAATCATCAGTCCTTACAGTAGCAACCATGTGTCCTCTTGCAGTAATCATTCGAGGACGAACTGTTTATCCCCTTGCAGTTCATCCCCAAGAATACTATTGGTTGTGGCAAATCAGTTGATCCCCAAGAAGGCTAACCTCCCTACCCCTTTTAGTCCTTTTTTAGAGTGCAGCTGCAGCCAGGCAGTGCTTTTTTTGTAGGCATTCACTGGAGACATGCAGGACTTTTGCTCCTTAGAACATGACACACTGTTAGGCCATGTCCAGGGCCATATACAAAACAACAACAATGCTCCTCTTTTCCAATAGAAATGGTGGTGGTGGCTGTGCTGTTTTCTCAAATGGTTTCGTGGGAAATATAACCGTTATGTACACGAGAGAGACGGAAACAAATTGAGGGACGCTTAAGAGTTGAACCCGATAGCGATATCCTGCCCCTTGTGGGTACTTCGACCACTTAGTGTATACTTCTTATTGCATGTTGTTACTCAAGAAGTTCAGATTGTGCATTACTGCAATGTAATTGACAAAGTAAAAAGTGGTCGCATAGCCGTACACCGCGGAGCTTTGGTGTCTGCTTTCTGTGCCTCCGTCTTGCGTGGCCGCCTTCGTTGTCGTGCGCCACTTGACGCTGATTCCCCACAAAAACTCGCCGATGAAGAAGACACCGCAGTGTGATTGGCGCTTGTAGACACAGAGTCCATCACAAGCGTGTCAAGAGCCCGGTCGCGTGATAAAACGTCTTCGCACGTGACACCTTTTCTCGAAGTATCAGTGCACCCACTGCGTGTGTGACAACAGAATGCGCGCGCCAAGGTGTGTGCCTTACGTAATGGTTCGCATGCTTTAAACCAGGAACAGTTATGCGCTAGAAACTTTGTCGAAGTTGCGATGCACCCACTCCGTGGTCTTAAAGGAATACGTTCAGTAATGTGTGTGCCTTTTGTAACGGGTGGCTGGCTTTCAACCACCAAGTCGTTATGATATTCATATGATACGACGCCCGATGGCAAGGCACGCTTGTACCACGCAATATTACTGCGATATTACATCCTGCACTGTGACACCTGTATACAAGACACATATGTTTGTGATGCATGAAAGCTACTTTCAGTGCAGCTCCAAGCAGGGGCATGGCTGTGTGGAAGAGAGAGAGAAACAACATTTATTGAAAAAAAAATATATGTGGTTCATTGCGGGTGGGGCCCTTCTTCCAAGGCTCCACTGGCTATAGCGGCTCGGCGGGCCTGACTTAGGGTTGCCAGTTGGCTTCCCAGAGTCCGTTCAGCGAGTCGCGCCTCCCACGACCACGTGTGTATTGGGTGCGTATGGCCTGTGTCGACTGTAGCCGGTCGCTCGGGACAGCGGTAGGTTATGTGTGTGAGTGTTGGAATATCTCCGCACCACGGGCATGCGTTGGAATATCTCTCTGGGTGCATGACGTGAAGCCTATGCAGATTCGGATAGGTATTGGTCTGCAGGCGGCGCCAGTCCCGCGCTTGGTGTCGTCGAGGTCCTTGTGAGGAGGTGCCCCGATGCGGCGATCTAATCTTTGTTTGTCTAGGATGCCACGCCGTGTCACCCCATCATCTGTGTCCTCTTCAGTGGCGGGTCGTCCTGGGGCTCGGCCGCTGAGTACTCGAGCTTGGCAATGAACTAGTTCATTGCCATCCTGGCCCGTATGGGCCGGACACCAGACTATCCCGTGATCAAAGAGGAGTTCGCTTCCCAGTAGCTGGATGGCCTTCGTTGGTAATATGCCCTTGAGGTACATTCGACAAGCTGCCTGCGAGTCTGAGACCACGTAGGCAGAGATACCTTGTTGGTCTGCCATTCGAATGGCGAGAGCGATAGCAGTTGCCTCGGCTGCCGCGGAGGATGAAGTAAGTATGGTCGCGGAGTTGGCAAGTTTGCCCCGGTTGACTACAGCGAGAGCGTAGGCGGGAGCTTGCCCTTGCTGCTTTGGGTAGGGACAAACGTCTGTATAGTAAACGTCAGGGTGGTCCTTTAGTCGTTGGAGATTCTGTACTCGAGCTTTGCGGCGTCCTTTATGGTGATATGGATGCATATTGCGGGGGATAGGCTGCGTCACGATGCGTTGTCTGAGATTTTGTGAGAGTAGGTCGGTGGCTTCTGAACAATATTGCGGTGAGAACACCTGCTTGCCACGCAGACGGCCTGGGTTCCATTCTCATTCGAACCCAACGTTTTTAGTATTTTATTTGCATCTTTCTCGATTTTCCCAAGGCGATTTTTCGCTGACAACCAACGACGCTGACACCGACACCGATGCCGACACCGGAGTTTCTGGAATCGCCTTAAAATAAACGTCTTTATTTGAGAATAGAGCTCAGGAGGGGCGCCCTTAGTCGAGGACATCTTGAGCTCGGCCCCCGTCGTGGGCACCGCGACCAGCCTTCGGTTATCGTCGAGGTTAGAGCTAGCCAAGCCTGTCTCCCAAAGCTCGTTGGTGTGGTAAAGGTTGAGCAATTTTAACCGGGCTCTTCTCCAGTCTATATGCCGAAGATACCAGGGTTCTCTGCAGAAGCGGGGACCACCTTGCGGTAGGCCACTTTGCTTAAAGGGACACCGAAGTGAAACAATGAAACGGTTTATGTCCTTAAATCGCAGCCTGAGATCTCTAATGTCGCTAATTTTACCATCATCGGTATAATAATAGTGAAGCAGATCAAAGTTTCATTGATAAATTCCGCGCGGAAACCTCGGCGAGCGACGCTACCATTTTCGGCGACATTTGCTCAACGGCATTTCCTGAAATTTAGCCTATTAAGTCTATGGCCTTGTGGGACGCCAGCGCAGGCGAGGATTAATTCACCCGAAAGACGTGAAACCCAAACGATAACTGGCTTTTATTTCGTCTTATTTCGTCATCTCTCGGAGAGAGAGAAAGGTAGATGCCGGATGGGACAGAGGAGAAGTATGCCTGCGCACGAGCAGGCTTCGGTTACCGCGGCGCCTGACGGGGCGCGGCCACAGAATCTAAACACACATCCAGAGCGGCACTGAGTGACGCGCTGATAGCGTGCACCGCAGCCTCCTCAGAGGATAACGTACTTAAGTTTTGCTGATTAAGAGCTATGTAGAACCTTGTTGACGCCGTGAAAATCTCCGACGCCATGGCGTTTGCTGCGGGAATTTCGAGGTTTCGAGCATTCCCTCTTTGCGCATTTGCTCGCTTAACAAGCGGCTTCTCGCGGCAAACGTGGTGATTTTGGAGTTGCGAAACGGTAATTTACTAATGGGAGAAAAATCGTTTTTATTTTAGTGCCCCTTTTAGACATGAGCAAATGGACGCATGCCAGTGGATGTGCTTAATCTAACAGGAGGGCTGGTTTGCCGTTCGCGTTTAAGTTGTCGTACAGTAGGAAAATGTAGTTTTTAAGATCTCGATATTTCGATTAGTTGTCTTTCTGCTTGTCGCTTGCATTCGCCGACGTCTCTGAAACTCGCCCTGGGTTTCTCGCCCTGGAAACGCAGGATTGTCACGTCCTTTCCGGAGGCTGCTTAGCGTAAGACACGCATGCGTCGAACGTCTTAAGGAGTTTTAATGCTGCTTATCGTAATAAGGCAATCAATCTAGGAGACATTGACACTCTGTGGTGCATGTAATGTGACAAATTTCGAATCGGAAGCGAACGATGCCAAGGTTGCCGACGTCTCAAGTGGCACTGTCGATGATAAGCGATGTGACGGTCGAGAAGCAGCAGCTTCTCGACGTGCCATGATGGTATGCGTACCGCCACATAATATGCATATGTTTGAAGGAGATTGATTGAACGAAGAAAAACGCGATGTGCTTGACGGAAAGCAAGCGCCCTTACATTAATGTTTTTGGTGCTGCTATCCTGACTAAAATTAATCAGTACAATAATCGAGCCAATGGTAATGAAAATATTTAAGACACCTAAAGCAAGCACTAATTTTCTGAAAAAAAGACAGTTTTGTCGCAAGAGCGAGGGCATGAATGCGATATCAACAATTTGGAATGTCACGCAAAGAGCGGCAAGGAGCTTCAAACGTGGAGTGCGCTGCTCAAGCACAATAGACGCAGAAAGAGAGCACACACAGGACGAGCGGGAACAAACAACGTTAACAGCTCGACACTTAAAGCGCACTGCTCAAACACAAAGGACGCACGAAACGTACGCACAGGTATACACAGGACGAGCGCGAATTAACAACAGTGACAGTTGTTACTTCGCTGTGTTTGAACAGTGCAATTCTTTTGCAAATGGGGCCGCTGCACAGAGCGAAGTGACCATCGCGCACTCTGGAGCTTCAACGGAAACTTTCCGGTGAAAGCACAAGACGTACAAACCACTCCCATTACGAGATAAGCGCACGCGTACGGGTGAGCACGCCCGTCGTTCAAAGAAAAAGAGGATGATCTTATTTATTTTTAGGTCTGGCGGCCCCTGCCGCCAATTTCTCACCGGGTGGGTGCCAGGGCACCCAAGGGACTATGGACTTCGTTCTGCTGAGCACCAGGTCGGAAGTGCGCTTGTACCTATTTTGCCGGTAGGTACCAGGCGGCAGCAATTCTCTGCCTTCCACAGTAGCGGCGCGTGCTCGACTATTCACCAAGGCTGTGGTGGGTTAAGGTGCGCCCAGGGGCCTTTACAGAACTTTATGGGGCCTCCATTCGCGGTGAGTAAACAGAAGCAAGCGAGCGCCAGGTCGGTGTACTCCTCTACCCATTAGGAAAAACCGGTGTTTTCCCTGTCGGCACTGGGAATCGAACCCGGTAACTCCCTCATTGGAAGCGGACGCTCAACCATGTAGCCACCGCAGCTGATATATACATATCATACATTAATATATGTATATATATATATTGTTAAGACGTTTATTGACGGCGAGATTGACGGCGACGATGCACAACGACAGAGCGCAGACTCGCAGACTATCACGAGCACGAGCACGAGGGGCGTGCTCTCCGAGAATAGGCGAAGAGCGTGACCCACTAGGAGGCGCTTGAGAGGACGACCCATTAGAGCGTTCCAATGCTTCTCTACAATTACCCCGGGTACGAAAAGGGAGCCGCCTGGCGACCTAACAGCTGGTCACTATGAGCGGGTCATGGTAGGGCTTGAGGCGCTCCACGTTGACAATGTCGCGCCCTCGACGGCGCATGTCCGAAGATGGTTCAATAGGTTCAATCAGGTAGTTGACCGGGGATGTGCGTTCGACGACACGGTAGGGGCCTTCGTACTTGGGTAGTAGTTTGGAAGAGAGGCCAGTTGCAGTGGTAGGAACCGAGAGCCATACGAGCGCTCCAGGGAGGAACGTGGCTGCAGAAGTGTTGGTGGCACTGCGAATGCTCTTCTGCCGCTCTTGGTCCTGCGTAGTAAAGGTCCTGGCAAGCTCGCGACACTCCTCAGCAAGTCTGGCTGTGGCAGAAATAGGCGCACACTCCGATCGATCCGGCGTGTATGGAAGGATTGTGTCGATTGTGTGCGACGGGTGCCTGCCGTACAATAAGAAAAAAGGTGAGAAACCAGTTGTGCTTTGAGGGGCGGTATTGTAGGCGTAGGTGACGAAAGGCAGAATCGAATCCCAATTTGTGTGATCGGCGGCGACGTACATCGATAGCATGTCGCCGAGCGTGCGGTTGAAGCGTTCGGTGAGGCCATTCGTCTGCGGGTGGTAAGCAGTAGTTTTGCGGTGAACAACGTTGCACTCTTTGAGGATGGCTTCGACGACTTCCGACAGGAAGACACGGCCTCGATCGCTGAGCAGCTCCTGGGGTGGACCGTGGCGCAGCATGAACCGGTGGAGCAGGAAGGAGGCTACATCGCGCGCTGTAGCCGCTGGGAGGGCGGCAGTTTCGGCGTATCGCGTAAGGTGGTCTACAGCGACGATGGCCGCCAGCGGTTACCAGCCGACGTCAGAGGAAGTGGCCCATACAAATCGATGCCAACGCGCCCAAACGGCCGGTCAGGGCAAGGTAAAGGCTGTAGACCTGCTGGTGACTGGTGTGTTGAAGCTTTGCGGCGCTGACAATCGATGCAGGAGCGAACGAACTTCTGCACGTAGCGGTACATCCCTCGCCAAAAGTACCGTTGGCGAATGCGGTGGTATGTTTTCGATACCCCAGAGTGCGCACACTGCGGATCAGCGTGGAACGATTCGCATATGTCAGAACGGAGACTGCGGGGTATTACTAGTAGCCACTGGCGGCCGTCGGCGTTGTAATTGCGTCGGTGAAGGAGGTCGTCGCGAATGGCGAAATGATGGGCTTGACGACGCAACGCGCGAGTGGATGGTGTTGCCGATGGATCAGTGGGCAAGTCTATCAGTGAAGCGATCCACTGGTCCTTGCGCTGTTCGGTAGCGATGGTGTGAATGTCGATGGAAGAAACGGAATTCTGAGACATGGAGCTGTGGGTATTGTCGTCAGGCAAGGGGGAGCGCGAGAGTGCGTCGGCGTCAGCATGCTGGCGTCCGTTGCGGTACAGCACGCGGATGTCGTAGTCCTGTAGGCGAAGTGCCCAGCGGGCGAGGCGGCCTGATGGATCCTTCAATGATGATAGCCAGCATAGTGCATGGTGGTCGGTGATGACATCAAATGGGCGACCATACAAATAAGGTCGGAACTTCGTAAGGGCCCAGATAATCGCCAGGCATTCCTTTTCGGTGACGGTGTAATTGGTCTCGGCTTTGGTAAGCGTGCGACTTGCATATGCCACGACATATTCTGGGAACCCTGGCTTGCGCTGCGCAAGGACAGCGCCAAGGCCAACACCGCTGGCGTCTGTGTGTACCTCTGTAGGAGCCGTAGGGTCGTAGTGGCGTAGTATGGGAGGCGACGTCAACAAACGACGGAGCTTCGCGAAAGCTTCGTCGCACTCTGACGACCACGAATTGAGCGGCCCATTACTTCCGAGGAGCTTCGTCAGCGGCGATATGATAGTCGCGAAGTTTCGAATGAAGCGCCGAAAGTAGGAACACAGTCCTACGAAACTGCGCAGTTCCTTGACGGACGTAGGTTTGGGGAACTCGGTCACGGCCCGAAGCTTGGCTGGATCGGGGAGAATACCGTCCTTGGACACGACGTAACCGAGTATTGTCAGCTGCCGTGCTGCAAATCGGCACTTCTTTAGATTCAGTTGCAGACCGGCCTGGCTCAAACGCGTCAAAACATGCCGCAGGCGTTGAAGGTGCGTGGAGAAGTCCGGAGCGAAAACAACGACGTCGTCGAGGTAGCATAAGCATGTGTGCCATTTCAGGTTGCGCAGAACGGTATCCATCATGCGCTCAAAGGTGGCGGGCGCATTACACAGCCCAAACGGCATGACGTTGAATTCGTACAAGCCGTCGGGCGTGACAAAGGCGGTCTTCGGTCGAGCGTCATCAGCCATAGGTACTTGCCAGTACCCTGAGCGCAAATCAAGAGATGAAAAGAATTCTGCGCCTTGCAGGCTGTCAATCGCGTCGTCTATTCGCGGTAGTGGATACACGTCCTTGCGAGTGATCTTGTTAAGTCGTCGGTAATCCACACAGAACCGCACAGAACCGTCCTTCTTCGCCACAAGAACAACAGGAGACGCCCAGGGGCTGTTAGAAGGTCGAATAACATCGCGGCGAAGCATCTCGTCGACTTGCTCGTTGATTACACGGCGTTCTGTGGGAGATACGCGATATGGACGTTGCCGCAGTGGCGGCTGGGTGCCAGTGTCGATGCGATGCGTAACGGCGGACGTGCGGCCGAGAGAAGTTTGAGCGACATCAAAAGAAGAGCGAAATTCTTCCAACAGGCCCAGAAGCTGGGAACGCTGGACTGGCGTAAGGTTGTCAGCAATGGAGGAACCAAATACATCAGCGGGTGATGAACCAGACGTGGAAACAGCACCGAGCGTACTGGAACTGTGGCAGTGCATTTCATCTGGTTCGTCCATAACTTGTGCGTCTTCGAGGGGTTCCACGCTACCGAGACATTCACCTTGCACCAACGTGACACTGTACGGGAATGGATTGATAACAAAAATAGAGGTGCTGCCCTGAGTGACTTGCACGGTCGCGAAAGGCACCAGCAAGCCTTTCCTCGTGCAAACACGGTCCGATGGCGAGAGGAGTGCAACGGTGTCGGAAAGACTTGCGCAGTAGACTGACACCGCCGTTGACGAGTTTGCAGGCACCTTGGTGTCGTCTTTGACATGTACCTTGCCCGCAGCCGATGGATTGTCTGCCGGCGTCCAATCAGGGAACGGTGAGAGCTCTATTTCGGCTGGTGCGCAATGAATGACGGCGTCGTGGAGGGATAGAAAATCCCATCCTAGGATGACGTCGTGAGAGCAGGCAGGAAGTATGATCAATTCGACGGCGTACAGAGCATCCTGAATAATGACGCGGGCGGTGCAAACCGCTGTAGGGTGAATACTTTGGGCGCTGGCTGTACGGAGGGAGAGACCAGAAAGTGGCGTCGTCACTTTTCGCAGTAATCGGCTAAGTTTGGCGTCCATGACGGATACGGCGGCTCCAGTGTCGATAAGGGCAGATGCGCGAACACCGTCCACAAACACGTCTATCACGTTCGATGGGCTTCGCTGAGGGCTTTCCCAGTTCGATAGCGTCGCAGCCCTTGCCTCGTGGACTGCGACGACTAGTTTTCCTGGTCACGTGAGACCGGACGTGGCCGCATAGGCGACAGTGAGCGACGTCGTGGAGACGGTGACCGGCGGGTAGATGTTGCGGCGCGGGACGTCGGTGACATAGGCGGCGCTTGGTCATAATAAGGTTGGCTTGATTGGCTGGGCAGGGCTGTGAGAGTGCTGTACCGTCACCACAACTTCGGTCTCCATTCGATGCCCCTGGAGCTTCGATCCCGTACCGTGCCATCTACCATGCCGCAAGACGCCGCTCAGCAAACGCCGCCTCCTGCTCCGACCGCTTGTCCCGGTGTCCCCCGCATCCGTGACCCTCCTATCTTCACCGGCGCGGATGGCACCGACGTGGAGGACTGGCTCGCGATTTACGAGCGGGTGAGTGTTCCCAATAAATGGGACGAAGCGGGCAAGCTGAGCAACTTAGTTTTCTACCTCGCGGGTGTGGCAGGCATGTGGTACAACAACCATGCATCCGACTTCCCGACGTGGTCCAATTTCAAGACCGCCATCGTCGACGTGCCGTCCGTAAGCTGCAAGCCGAACAGCGGTTGCGTGAACGGGCACAACAGGCCGGTGAATCGTTCACGAGCTACATTGAAGACATCCTTGACTTGTGCAAAAAAGCCGACGCGAGCATGCCGGAGTCTGACAGAATCAGGAATGTTATGAAAGGCATCAACGACGATGCCTTCACCATGCTGCTGGCCAAAAACCCTCGCACAGTGGCAGAGGTCATCACGCTGTGCCAAAGCTACGAGGAGCTGCGCCGGCAGCGCTTGATGACCCGTCGACCGCCATCACGCAATGCTGACCTCGCGGGCTTGTCGGCCATTTCCGACCACTCCACCTTGCTCGCCGAAATCAAGTCGTTCGTGCGTGAGGAAATTGCCCGCCAGATCTCTCTACTTGCTTTCGCTCCACCGCAGCGTGTTGACCAGCCGCCCACTACCCTCCTGCCTCCTCTCCGCCGAGCGATTCAGCAGGAAATCGCAGAGGTCATTCCTGACTACCACCAACCGCCTCCAGTGCATGCGCCACTAAGCTACGCGCAAGCTGTAGCCAGGCCGCCCCCAGCGATTCCTGTGGCTGCACCGCGAAGTTACCCCGAAGCCGTCGTCGGACCCCAGGCCTTCGACGCGGCTGTGCCGCCTACGTACGTCGATGTCGTCCCCAGGCCCCGACACCTGCCCACAATGCCCTCTTATCAGCAGCCGTCTCGTCCGTCCCGTTCTGCGACATGGATGCGACCCGCGAACCGCTGGCGCACTTCCGACAACCGCCCCATCTGCTTCGCGTGCGGTTGCGCCGGTCACGTCGCACGCTACTGCAATCGCATGGAGCCGCCTCGGGTCGCATCAGCCCTGCCCAGCCAATCAAGCCAACCTTATTATGACCAAGCGCCGCCTATGTCACCGACGTCCCGCGCCGCAACATCTACCCAGCACCTCCACCACTTTGTTAAGACGTTTATTGACGGCGAGATTGACGGCGACGATGCACAACGACAGAGCGCACACTCGCAGACTATCACGAGCACGAGCACGAGGGGCGTGCTCTCCGAGAATAGGCGAAGAGCGTGACCCACTAGGAGGCGCTTGAGAGGACGACCCATTAGAGCGTTCCAATGCTTCTCTACAATTTATATATATATATATATATATATATATATATATATATATATATATATATGTGTGTGTGCGTGTGTGTGTGTGTGTATGTGTGTGTGTGTGTGTGTTTGTGTGTGTATGCGCATGTAGCGGGGTGATTGCACGTACGATCGAATAAACGATGGCTGGTCGGCCTCTTAAATTTATTTGATAATTTTATATGTTATTGTCTGATGAGTGGAAAGAAGAGATCCGCAATTTGTTTTGCCGTGAAAAAATGTTTCGAAGCACAGGAAATCAATTATGACGGAGATGTTGAGTGGAGCGCTCATCCGCTCTGCTGTTTTTGCCAACTTTCGTTATGAATTGCACAAAATATATTAAAGTTAAGTAGCTGAAATTTTTTTAAACTGAATATATGGATGTTTTCGCTTGTGCTCAGGTATTTTTAGTTTTTATGTGTAGTGTAGATGTTTTTATAAAAAGCCTCAAAATTAGCCCAGGAAACGGTATTTTTTTATTTTGAAGGTCTTTATCTCAAAAAAGCCTTGTAGCAGAGCGACAAAAATGGCGCATTACGTTCTTCATATACTTATCTACCAAACTGCCGAATGTTATATTTATATAATTTTTCACTAAAGAGATACGATCGGGCTAATTTCAAGAAAACACCGAACAATGGAAACTTCTGACGACAATTAAAAAAAAACCCAATTTTTTATATTTCTTAAACTTTGTCCACTTATTCTCCTCCACATCAGCTTTCACAATCATTGAAAACATATTGCCACGTGCGTTTCTTTGTCACTTTTGCTGTATTAGGTTTTCGGCCACAAAGAGTGTCAGCAACGCTCAGCGCAAGCCGCGCCTCATTGTTCGAGAAGCTTTGCGATCATTGTAGATCGTTTTGTTAAGATTGCGCGCAAGACGCGCACACTCGAGCTTATTCTAGAATTTGCACGACAGCCAGCGATAACGCTGGAATATACGACGGCACATGTTTAAATGCCGACGCGCTTCACCGCTTGTCAGTTGATCGACGGACGACGCTCTGTTCGCCGCTATCAGTGCATACAGTGTGTATTGCTGTAAATTACCTTTCGTTTCTCGGCCACAAATTCGGCCAAATAAAGACTTTCACCTCGAACACGTCGCCTGCGGTCTTCGTCACGTCACGACCCCGGGACATCTGGTGGAGGTGCTTTTCCTTCATGTTCCGGACGCCCCCGTCGAGCCGTGAACCCAGTCCAAGTCGCAAGGAAGACGTCGACGCCAACTCCGCCCAGCGAGCCAGCCGCACACAACGAGGTCTAGCACCAGAGTACGGGCTTCTACCTGATAAGACTCGGAAGACAAAGGCTATGACCACGACGGCGGCAACGATGACAGCACCTGTGTCATCGCCCGCGGCAGTCGTACTATAACAAGGCAGGGAGCCGCCAACGTTTCGCGGATCGTCATTTGAAGACCCGGAAAGCTGGCTAGAAGCGTACGGCCGCGTTGCCGTCTTCAATAAATGGACCAGTGAGGACAAGCTACGGCACGTATACTTCGCCTTGGAAGACGCCGCGCGGACCTGGTTCGAGAACGAAGAGCGAACCCTGACAACCTGGGACAGTTTTCGCAACAGGTTCCTCGCCACATTTACAAGCGTCGTCCGCAAGGAGAGGGCCGAAGCTCTACTGGAAACCCGTGTCCAGCTACCAAACGAAAACGTGGTGCTCTTCACAGAAGAAATGACCAGACTCTTCCGCCACGCCGACCCCGAAATGCCGGAAGACAAGAAGGTTCGCTTCCTCATGCGAGGAGTAAAGCAGGAGCTGTTCGCGGGTCTGGTGCGGAAACCACCGAGTACTGTCCACGAATTCATCTCCGAAGCGACGACGATTGAAAAGACGCTGGAGATGCGCACCCGACAATTCAATCGCCGCTCGACGGCAGCGTACGCAGACGTTCAACCACTCTGCTCCGACGACCTGCGTGAAACGATCCGACCCGACAGACACAGCTACGCTTAAGCATATGCTCTGGGAATGCGACGCTAAAGCCAAACGTATTAATCCCGATGCTAACGTGCGAGACGAACTGGGGGCGCCACCACCATCACCGTTACTACTGCTACGACAACAACGGCAACAGCGCCAGCGGCAACATCAACGACAAGGCCAGCCAACAGCGGCGGTACCTGCTTTCTCCATGGCGGTCGTGGATACGAAGGAAAATGTCCGGGTCACGGCATGTGCGAGGCTGCGTTCGGCCGAAGCTGCGGAAGAGATGGCCATAGCCCTCGCGGTACTCCATGGAGGTGCGGAAGACACGTTGATTATCAGCGATTCAAAATCAGCGATTCGCAACTACACCAAAGGCTGGGTGTCCGAGGAGGTGGCTCGCATGCTAAACGCCAGGGCTGCTTCAGGTCAGGCACGATTACGGACAAAGCCCTCAAGTGGTTCCCCGCACACATGGGGGACATTGCAGCTATTTACACCAGCAGCCGTAAAAGCAACAGCAGCAATGCCAACGGCCAAAGACCCACCGGCACCCTGCCCAACCACAATGAGCGCGCCTACCTCGTCGCGAGGCAACTTACCCGCCGCGACGCGGTCACCCAGGGAGCAGGCGCCGCCATTGTGTTGAGGGACTCCGGTGGAGGAATGGCGGTAGAGGCCAACGGGTCCGGCGCCGCCGCTATTGACACCACCACCACCTCCGTTGTTGCGGCAACCGAAGTCGTGGCGCAAGGAGCAAGGGACCAGATGTACGCTGACTGCTATGCCGAAGAGTTCCCGGCCACGTACCACGAGGTGCTTGGGCACTATAGGAAAGACCGCAAGATATATCCGGAACCCCACGTGCGTCTGGACAGGTCGCAGGCGGTTGACCTGAGGCGGCTGCAGACGGGTACTTTCACCAACCCCTACCACCTGCACCTCCTGTGGCCCGCGCTGCACCCGTCGCCTGGCTGCCCGTGGTGCGAGCACAGACGGGCCGATATGGCCCATGTACTTTGGGAATGCAACAAAAATGTAGATACACTACGAGGAAGGACGAGGACACCTGAAAAACCCTCTGAAGCGGGGCGCCTTGCTGAGCGATGGCGAACCGCCCTTCACAGCGAGGCTCCCGAAGACCAGGAGTGGGCCGTCCAGCGGGCCAGGGCCGTCGCCGAGGACCTCGAAAGATGTTCCTCGACTGGTGGATCCCTGGCAGCCTAGCCCCGGGCACAATATCAACCGTTGGGCAAATAAAGTTTATTCAACTCAACTCAACTCTCGGCGAGGTGGGAAGCCGCTCTGCGCAGCTCCAAGCTCGCCGACCAACTCTGGGCAGTCCAGCAGGCCCGTGAAGCGGCGGAGAGGCAAGGCCTTCACGTCCCGACATGGGAGACCTGAGCCCGGACCGTTAATCTGCCGGACAAACAATAAAGTTCTTTCATCCATCATCGTGCGAGAGGAGCTGCGAAAGCTCGCACCTTTGCCACCGCCCGAAGTGACGTCGATTGCTGACGTTGTACGCGAGGAGATCCAACAGTCACTGGGTGTTCCTCAGCCGGCACCGCCGCAGCTCCAAGCAGTGAGCTATGCTGCTGCAGCCCGACGCAACGACCCCCCCCTCCTCGCCCACGTCAAGACGCCGCACCGCCACAGCAGCTCCGCCACCAGGCACCACCGCCGCCAGCACCGACGTCATACCTCCCGCCAGCCGGCCAGCGATACATGCCAAGGAAGACAGACGTTTGGCGCGCCCCTGACATACGCCCGCTCTGTTACCACTGCGGGGAGGCCGGCCACACGTACCGCCGCTGTCAGTACCGACAGATGGGACTTCGAGGATTCCCCGTCAACGCGCCACGCCCGCAGCCAGGCGAACGGCCTCGCGACATCGACGACTACCTCACCGGGACACAGTGGCAAAAACGACGACCTTCCCGCTCGCAATCGCCGGGCCGCTACATGTCACCGCACCGCCGGCAGTACACTAGCCCAAATCGGGGCCGGTCGCCTAGCCCGTATCCGGGAAACTAAGGGCAGCAACCGATGGAGGTGCGGTTGCTCTACGACGAAATGCCGAAGATCCTCCGCGGCCGTCGCCGACGACAACGCGACGAGACCTGCAGAACACGACGCGAAGCAGAGGAAGCCCTGCCGACGAAACCTCGCGGACCGCAGAAGACCCGACGACGCAACATGGAAGCAGCGGAACATACCGACGCAGCCGTGACCCGACGACCCAACCGCAAAGCAAGACGGTGAACTAGTGACCTCGACGTTCTCATCGACGGCCTGAATGTCACCGCTCTCGTCGACACTGGGGCCGACTATTCCGTCGTCAGTGGGCCATTAGCCACCAAGCTGAAGAAAGTAAAGACCGCTTGGAGTGGACCCGAAATCCGGACAGCTGGAGGCCACCTGATAACGCCGATTGGTGTCTGCACGGCGAGAGTCACCATCAATGACCGGACTTATCCTGCGAGCTTCGTAATCCTACAAAACTGCTCCAGGGATGGGATACTTGGAATGGACTTCCTAAGTGACCACGGCGCCGTCATCGACCTGAGGTCTGAGTCGATAACACTAACCTCAGACAAAGCGCTCCCGCCCCGTGCGACGCCAGGGAACCATGCATTGAATGTCATAGAAGAGCAGGTGACCATTCCGCCGCGTTCCAGCGTCATTATTTCCGTCGGCACCGAAAAACCTGCGTACCTTGAAGGCGTCATCGAAGGCGATCAGCATCTACTCCTGAACCGTCAAATTTGTGTCGCACGAGGTATAGCCGAGCTGCGTGACAGTAAAACAAAGGTAGTGCTGACAAACTTCAGCCACGAATATAGGCACCTCAACATTGGCACGACGGTCGCCTACATCGAAGAATGTGTAGCCGCCAGCGATGCTTTCGCCCTCTTCGATGCTGCCGAACCTGCTTCGACGAGTCGAGGTCCCGAACCAGATTTCGACGTCAACCCGAGCCTTGCGAAGGTCAAGCAAGACCAGCTCAAAGCCCTGCTCCTGCAATACACGGACTGCTTTTCATCGTCGTCCAGACTTCGGCAGACACCGATCGCAAGACATCGCATCATAACAGAAGAAAGTACCAGGCCACTTCGTCAGAGCCCGTACAGAGTTTTGGCGCGAGAACGTGAGGCCATAAAGAAAGAAGTCGACGAAATGCTACGCGACGACATTATCTAGCCTTCAACGTTTCCGTGGGCGTCACCGGTGGTGTTAGTGAAGACGAAGGATGGGACCCTACGTTTCTGCGTCGATTATCGTCGCCTGAACAAAATGACGAAAAAGGACGTGTACCCTCTCCCACGTATAGACGACGTCGGCATCGAGGTCAACGAGGCTGCAGACGAGCTCGCAAAACGAGCACACTCCGCCGAGACTTCGCTGACAGATAACGCCAGCTCGTTCGACTCGGCACTCAACAACCTTCGCCGGGAGCTGGTACGCGAGCATCCGGACGCACGGGTCGCCGCCGGACACCCCCCTCCTCCCATCCCAGCCACTGGTTTCACTCGCCGCGAGCGCGCGCTTCTTCTTACCCTGAGTACCGGTTCGGTGTGGCCCGCGGAACGCAGGCATCGTCTTCGCGGCGCCGCTGCACCGAACTGCACCGATTGCGGCGCCATCGAAACCCTGTGCCACCTATTGCTTGACTGCCCTTCTCTCAAGACTGCGCGGAAGCGGCTCGTCATGAAGTACCGACTCGTCGGACTGCCGTGTGCGACCCTACAGGACTTGCTCCATCCCACCGGTCACGTGCACCGTCGCCGATCAGCCCTTGCGGCCCTACTCGCTTTTCTCGAGGATGCCGGCCTAGTCGAACGAATTTTCTAGCCGCTCACCACGGTGACTCGGACGCCCGTTCTCCTGCCCCCCCCCCCCTCACCTTTTTCTTTCTTTTTTTGTTTTTTTTCCTTTTTTTGTTTTTCACTCATACCTTTCTTTTTCTTCTTTTACCATCTCTTTTCACTCTCACTGTCCCTTCAATCCCCAGTCCCCCGTGAGTGTATCGGTTGAGGTGTCCTCACTTGAGAGACATCTACACCCAATTTTCATTTTCATTTCCTTCTTCCTGTTAAGGATCACCCCCCCCCCCCCACAACGAGAAGTACTTTTCTTCGATGGACGTCAAGACCGGCTACTGGCAAATCGAAGTCGACGAGAGAGACTGAGAAAAGACTGCCTTCAACACCGGACGGCCTGTTCGAATTCAAGGTCATGCCTTTTTGTCTTTGCTCGGCATCTGCGACTTTCCAACGAGTCATGGATACTGTATTAGCTGGCTTGAAGTGGCAGACTTGCCTTGTTTACTTGGACGACGTCGTTGTGCTTTCCTCGAACTTCGACGAACACCTCCAGAGACTTCAATTCGTACTTCAAGCAATCAAGAACTCCGGGCTCACCCTGAAGCCAGAAAAGTGCCGCTTCGCGTACCAGGAGCTCTTGTTTTTGGGTCACGTGATCAGCAAGACTGGAGTGCTCCCAGACCCGCAGAAGACAGCTGCCATCGCCACTTTCCCGCCACCCACCGACAAGAAGGCCGTGCGGCGATTTCTCGGCTTGTGTGCCTATGACAGACGCTTTGTCAAAGACTTTTCACGGATAGCCGAGCCACTAACGCAGCTCACGAAGACCGGCGTCGAATTCAGGTGGCAAACAGTGCAAGTCGAAGCATTTTATGAACTCAAACGACGCCTGCAGACACCTCCGATACTTGCGCATTTCGACGAATACGCCAATACGGAGACTAACACCGATGCTAGCAGCGTAGGACTCGGCGCTGTCCTTGTGCAGCGGACGGGTGTACTGGAAAGGGTTATCAGTTATGCTACCCGGTCACTGTCTAAGGCAGAGGCCAACTATTCCACAACGGAAAAGGAGTGCCTCGCCATCATCTGGGCTACCTCAAAGTTTCGCCCCTTCCTCTGCGTTAGGCCCTTCAAAGTTGTGAGCGACCATCACGCCTTGTGTTGGCTAGTTAACTTGAAGGACCCTTCAGGTCGCCTCGCACGGTGGAGCCTAAGACTTGAAGAGTTTGACATTACCGTCATGTACAAGTCCGAAAGGAAACACTTCGACGCCGACTGCCTGTCTCGTGCCCCCGTCGACCCACCGCCGCCCGACGACCCGGATGATGACAGCTTCTTGGGAGCCTTAAGTGCCGACGACTTCGCCGAACGACAGCGAGCCGACCCGGAACTGAAGGGCCTTATGGATTACCTCGAGGGCAGGACCACCGTTGTTCCGAAGGTAATCACGCGGGGACTGACGTCGTTTTTCTTTCGCAACGGTGTTCTCCTAAAGAACTTCTCACCGCTTCGAGCCGATTGCCTTCTCGTGGTACCCTCGACATCGCGGCCAGAGGTCCTCCAGGCTCTCCACGACGACCCGACGTCTGGACACCTGGGTGTTTCTCGCACGCTAGCAAGAATACAGGAGACGTACTACTGGCCGCGCCTTTCTGCCGACGTCACCCGTTACGTAAAGACCTGCCGGTGACTGTCAGGACTGTCAGTGACGCAAGACACCGCCCACTAAGACAGCCGGACTTCTGCAGCCTATCGAGCCACCTCGACGGCCGTACCAGCAAATCGGGATGGACTTACTGGGGCCGTTCCCGACGTCCAATACCGGAAACAAGTGGATCGTCGTGGCAACTGACTACCTCACCCGCTACGCCGAGACAAAGGCCTTACCCAAAGGCAGTGCCGCCGAGGTAGCCAAGTTCTTCGTGGAGTACATCGTCTTGCGTCATGGCGCCCCAGAGGTCCTCATCACAGAGGTACCGCCTTTACTGCGGACCTAACTCAGGCGATCTTCAAATACAGCGAGACGAGCCACCGCCGCACCATCGCCTACCACCCGCAGACCAATGGCCTCACCGAGCGTCTAAATAAGGCCATCGCCGACATGCTGGCCATGTACGTCGACGTCGAACACAAGACATGGGACGCCATCGTTCCGTACGTGACATTCGCGTACAACACGGCCGTACAAGAAACGACACAGATGACGCGATACAAATTGCTCTACGGACGGAGCCCGGCAACGACGCTTGACGCCATGTTACCAAACGTGACCGACGAGGAAACATCGACGTGACCACCGACCTACAGCGCGCCGAAGAAGCACGACAGCTCGCCCGCCTACGGATCAAGAACCAGCAGACGACTGACAGCTGCCGCTACAACCTTCGACGACGCCACATGGAATACCAACCCGGTGACCGTGTATGGGTATGGACGCCAATACGCCGACGGGGACTTAGTGACAAGCTTCTTCGACGGTACTTCGGACCGTACAGGGTACTTCGACGCCTCGGCGCACTCGACTACGAGGTTGTCCCTGACGTCATTACGAACTCTCAGCGGCGCCGTGCACGACCTGAAGTCGTCCATGTCGTGCGCCTCAAACCATATTACGCGCGTTAGCGAATCTGAGGACTGTCATTTTGTTTTATTATTGTACTTTCTTGCTTGTGCTTATTGTTTATTGTACTTTGTTGCTTTATTCTTGTCGCCCCGCCACGGTGGCCCAGTGGTTATGGCGCTCGACTGCTGACCAGATGGTCGCGGGATCGAATCCCGGCCGCGGCGGCTGCATTTTCGATGAAGGCGAAAATGTTTCAGGCCCGAACACCAGGTGGTATAAATTTCCGGAGCCCTCCACTACGGCGTCTCTCACTACGGCGTCTCTCGTGGTTTTGGGGCGTTAAACCCCAGATTTTATTATTATTCTTGTTATTTCTTGTTGCATGTATTGGCCACCCCCCCTCCCCGTGTTCTGTTTTAAGCATCGGGACGATGCTTCTCAGAGGGGGGCATTGCCACGTGCGTTCCTTTATCACTTTTGCTGTATTCGGTTTTCGGCCACAAAGACTGTTAGCAACGCTCAGCGCGAACCGCGCCTCATCGTTCGAGAAGCTTCGCGATCATTGTAGATCAGACTGGGCGCAAGACGCGCACCCTCGAGCTTATTCTAGAATTTGCACGACAGCCAGCGATAACGCTAGAATATTCGACGGCACATGTTTAAATGCCGACGCGCTTCACCGCTTGTCAGTTGATCGACGGTCGACGCTCTGTTCGCCGCTATCAGTGCATACATTGTGTATTGCTGTAAATTACCTTTCGTTTCTCGGCCACAAGTTCGGCCAAATAAAGTCTTTCATCTCGAACACGTCGCCTGCGGTCTTCGTCCACGTCACGACCCCGTGACAATAGTGCATAACTTTGTTGCCCTAGTAGTTACGGCCCCTCCAATGAGACCCTTAGGCAAGGATTAGCAATTCTGACTTCTCGCCCAGCAAGCGTATAAGATGCAGGCAGGATTGAATTTCTTTTTATTTTTATTAAAAGGCCAGCAGTACCGAAAAAGGTGCCGGCGGCCCGCAAGACGTTAATTTTGAAATTATAAGGTTACTGCAGCGGTCACGATCGCGGGGCTACCAAGCAGGCGCGCGCGCACCCGAGATGCTCGTTGTAAGAGACGGCGCAGTGAGAGCTCGTTTTCGCGTCCTAAGACAGATTGAGTTCGAAACAGCAACACCTCTTGGGTGACTTGAACGCACGTGCACCGGTAGTCGCAGTGATGTGGTTAACGACGTCGATTTCTTTTTCAGGAGGCATAAGAATGCCATCGTTCGACTGCGCGTTTCGTGAAGATCTTTCATTGCAGTCGTAGCAAAGGCACGCGTAGCACAAGTAGTCCGTCTCACTGACAGTCACTGATCTTTCGGGTGTTAAACGTTCCTTCAAAGCATTGGTGTCTAGGTCGGTAACTCTGCGAAATTCTGGCTTCTTTGTAATAATGAAGCTTGAATAAACGGCAACCATTGGCGAAATAAAAGTTTTAAAAGAAACGACGTTCCTTTTAATATTTTTATTTGGTCGGTGGTTGCCTTTTATTCATCATGTTTCGTCCCGACCAGACGGGCTTCCGTCTAACTCTCGATTTCAATAATTAAGCTTCTTGTGCTTCGAAAGGCAGTCTCCACAATACACTCATTCAGAGCCATACTTTCTAGTCCTGAGACGCACAGGAGGAGTAGAGTAAGAGCAAAGAGCAAGAACCATCGGCGCCGAATGAAGTGTGAACAGTGGACCGAACGCGCGGCCAGTTCATGCCGTCTGCTGCAGACATCTAAAATAGGGAAGCGCATCCGGTTACAGATAGTTTTGCTTTTCTTTCCTTTGACATTCCATATTTTACTTAGCCACTGGAGCGCCACGTTCATGCTTTCCACTGATGGCAACTGGCGCAGCGCAGTTTCTCTGGCAGCAGCGTGCGTGAAGCGAGCGCTCATAGCTCCCTAGAGTTTTCATCTTGCTTCCATCTCCGCCATGTTATCGGCTCCTAGCTGCGATACGAAGAGAGGCCGGATAGGATAGCGAAGCTCCAGTCAGTGCACGTGCGTTCAAGTCACCCCAGAGGTGTCGCTGTTTCGAACTCAAGCTGTGTTAAGACTCGAAAACGAGCTCTCACTGCGCCGTCTCTCACAACGAGCATCTCGGGTGCGCGCGCGCCTGCTTGGTAGCCTCGCGCTCGTGGCCGCTGCAGTAACCAAATAATTTCAAAATTAACGTCTTGAGGGCCGCCGACACCTTTTGCGGTACTGCTGACCTTTTCATAAAAAGAAATTCAATCCTGCCTTCATTTTAACACTTGCTGGACAATAAGTCGGAATTGCCAATCCTTGCCTAAGGGCCTCATTGGAGGGGCTGTAACTATCAGAGAAACAAAATTATGCAATACGGTTTCAATGATTGTGAAAGCTGTTGTGGAGGAGAATAAGTGGACAAAGTTTAGGAAACATAAAAAATGGTTTTTTTAATTGTTGTCAGAAGTTTTCATTGTTCGGTGTTTTCTTGAAATTAGCCCGATCGTATCTCATTACTGAAAAGGTATATAAATATAAGATTTGGCAATATGGTAGACAATTATGCGAAGAACGTAATGCGGAAATTTTGTCGCTCTGCTACAAGGCTTTTTGAGATAAAGACCTTCAAATCAAAGAAAATAACGTTACTTCTGCCAATTTGAGGTTTTTTACATAAAAAAGTCTACACTACACTTAAAAACTAAAAATACCATCTCTTAGCTAAAGAAGTTTTTTTAGCTAAGCTAAGCATCTTTTAGCTAAAGAAGTTTCAGCTACCTAACTTATATTTTGTGCAATTCATAACGAAATTTGGCCAAAACAGCAGAGTGGATGAGCGCTCCATTTCACCTCTTCGTCATTATTGATTTTCCGTGCTAAGAAAATATTTTCGGCGGCAGAACAAATAACGGATCTCTTCTTTCCACTCATCAGGCAATGATCAATAAAACTTTCAAATAAATTTAAGAGGTCGACCAGCCATCGTTTGTTCCAACTTACGTGATATTACCCAGGGGACATTATGGCAACGGCGACGCCGACGGCAAAAGCCAGCTGAGAGTGTCCATATAACTGCTCCCGCAATAATTCGATAACTTCTAAAATCTTCTGATACAAGCCACGTCTTTGTCAATATAGGCAAAAGTACAAGTATTCCATCATTTAGACGATAAAAACGAAACACAATGCCAAGGAACAAGATGACATTAAAGAATACTGAAGGAACATAAATTTCGTAAAGCCAGTCCCTGCTTTAGATAAGTTTAGTTAAAGGTGAAGGAAACGATATAACGCCGGCGATATATAAGATAGTTTCTACAGCGTAAATGTTGGGAACGTTATTACCATGATTTGAAGTAATATGTGAGGATGGGAAATAGCAGGCGATCGCGAATTTTCAAGAAGCGGTAGTGAAGTATACATTGAAGCGGGTTGCTTCGAAGACGTGTTCGCGATTAGTCCCTCAGGAGTGCTCAGGAAAAGGCGACAAAAGAAGACCATCAAGGTTTGATGAACTTGGCGCGAACTGTATAAGCTAATATTAAAAAGCTGATAACGGTCGAAGAATACATTGGAAAACTGACACAGCGATAGCAGGTGATAGTGGCGGGCCGCACGCTACTGACTCGCGCACTTGGTGCGGCAGCCTACCGTAGACTCCCTCTCGGGTAGTTTCCTTGCTCGATTATGAAGCATCCGCCTAAGCGCTGTCGCTGTAGCATCCGTATCGTTACTTTAGTATGCGGCAAAACTGCAGCCGTTCCAGGGCGCATGCGCGTTGGCGTATTTCCTTCGGTTATGTCGGTATTGCAGTGAACTGACCCTTTATTTCACGAGAAATACAAGAAAAATCATACAGAAAAGCAGAGTGTATTGGCCAACACAAGCTCTACGTGACCGACTTGCAAGCGCGTTCTTGACCGTGCTAGGTTTGAAGTCCCGCAGTAAAGCGAACCAGTGTCTTCAAATAGCGCAGGCGGTTGTACTGCCCGCCGCCACACACGTCAGCGAAATCTTCGTGCTGGATGTTGTCGGCAGCAAGGTTATAGTGCAGGTCTGTGACGATCCCTTCGGTGTCAAAGAGCTGCAAAAAACAAAATACGTGAGACGAGCCCACTTCGTCCATAATGGCATAATATGGGCCAGAATCAACGAGGACAAGATAAAACATGTGCTCAAACTGCATGTGATTTTAAATCGGAGAGCGCTTAGACAGGTTGTGCCACGTAACTTGAGCCAAGACGTGAAAACTGGAAGGCGCGTCGGAAATGATTTGAAACAAAACCATATTGCTCTCACAAGCCTAGAGATACTCAGGCTATGTTTATTTCCTCCTTAATTAAATAATTATTTCTGATAAATTATCTTTTTTCTTAATTTCTGGCTGAACACTCAAACTGTGAACTCACAGTTGTAGAACAACTTGAGTAACCACCCATTGAATTGTTTCCTCTACGATACGTCTCTCGTAGTTCTTTTTTCCGCGTTGCGAAGAAAGCCCGCGAAATATGAAAACTGCTACTCTGCTGTCCACAAGCGTGCAGTCAGCGAACGAGTTAGGTCGCCTGTAGCACGTATGTCCACGGCGAAGTAGCAGACTGTTTTGATGGTGGCCGGCATCTGGGCCTTCGGCGTGCGTCGGATGACGGCGGAAATGCAAGCTGTTGGCCGAGCGAGGAGATAAGTCGTCTAAGGCTGAGGGCGACGACGTGGAGGTAATCGCGGCTGGAGAAGGGGGCCTTGTTCACTTATTGCCCGCCTGAGAGCAGCACGATAACGGTGCGTGACAACTTCATCACGTAGCTTTTTTATTGCGATAGCAATTATATGGACAGTCTCGGCTATATGTTGCCGTCGCCGTCGCCGCCGTCATGCACCGTATATGTCTAAGTATGTATATGTATATAAAGGCCCCAAAGAAAAATAACTCAGAAAAATGCTTCCGAAGCACGGAATCGAACCAGGGACCTCTTGCTCCGCAGCGAGCGGCGCTATCCACTACGCCACGAAACGCAGATCCTCCACGTAGCTAACGGCGAGCGTTATATACACACCATTTAGCGCTGGACGGACTCAGAGACAGCAGGCGATAATAAGCGTTTCTTCATTACCAGCGAGGTGGCGCTAGGAGCCCGACGGGCGCATTTAAAAGTCGTCGGCGAGCTCGCGAGCTTCTTCTTATATTTGCGCATGGGAGAAGCTTGCCCTTCCGCTGTCTGCTCGGGCGGTTTTCTCGTGGCGAGGGGTAGAGGAATGTTTCACGCTTTCACCGTGATGTCCGCGCTCATGTTACGGCGCGTACGAATGTCACTCGAGCTCAGGGACGCCGGCAAACGAACAAACAGAAGATGAGCGCGAACTATCAAGTGTCACAGCTCGACACTTGAAGCACGCTAGTTTCCTTCGCTGCTTCGGCCGCATTTGCAACAGAAGCGCTGTCCAAACTGAGAGTATCCATTGGCGAGCCTCACTTCGTATAGCATTAGTTCCTTGCTATCGCATTCATTGCTTCGCCCTCGCGGCGAAACTGTGACTTTTTTACATTTCACGGGCTTTCGTTGCAATGCCGAAAAAATGACTACGTGAGACATCGTACAGGAAAGAGTTCCCTCGGTGGTTTCTGAAGGTGCTCTACAACATTGCCTTAATACTTTGGGTCCTGAGCCAATCATTTTAACGGTGGGGCACCTAGGCATAAATAATGAGTTAGTTAATAACAAAATAAAAAATTAGCCTGAGTACATGCCTGCTAGTGCAAATAGTATGCTTTCGGTTCACTTTGCTTGCGACACTCCTTTCATTTTAAAGTCTTGTCAGTTACGTGGGATAATCTCTACAGAGAACAGTAGATGTAAACTATACGTTGCAATGACATATTAACTCCTCCTTCGTAAGCGAAAGAAACGGTCACGTGATCACGAGGAATGAGAAGGCAGGCAGACATGGCCAAGTATTATGACGAGGATAAGTTACCTAAGTGCGCTGTAAGAACTCGCTGCTAGTTGAACTTCTGCGGTACAGCCCAGTGTTGCGTAGATGTGTATTCAAGAGCACTAGCTGTGTCATCAACAAATTTTACGTTGCTGAGAGTGTCTCCATCAGTGCATATAGCAACGATGTCATGTCATATAGCAACGATGCCCTGCTATCTCTCAAAGGAGGTGGCACATGCTCCAGCTGAGAATTAATTCGAAGTTACGCTCGTCACTGACATTTCGTGCACCTCTCTCATCGCACCATATGCGGTTATTTGGCCCGTCTCATGTCTTCCGATAAACCACGCTGTCTTGTGAAGTAAACTTTCCTTGCTCGGGAAGGTCCACCATAGTGGCTGATGGTGGTATTCGTCATTTACATATAAGTACCCTATCGGAAAACCCAGTGGCACTGTCACTGTGCCCTAAATGATTATTGGACCAGTGTGGCGCTGGGTACTGGGACACTGGCACGCTGCACGAAGCACGCTGGGCCCCGCCGTGCTGCACACGGACGCCCGTTACGGGCCGAAATCGGGCTTCTAAATTGCTTTTAAAAAGTGTGGTTTGCCCAGATCGTAATTAGGGCTGAAACACGAGCACTGCGATAACAAAAATAAAAAAAAAAACGAGCGAGCGAGTGGGAGTCGAACGGCGGCCACACCTCGACGCACCGTAACATCGCGAGTCCGACACGTTAGACGAGAGACCAGCTCTTTTTTCTTCTTGTTATAACTACTTCCACTAGCCAATATTTCCATTTGTCGCGTTTAGAAACGCAGATTTAAGTCTCGCTCGCGGCAACATAAGCGCTCGTGGCAACATAAGCGAAGATAGTTGATTTGTTTGTTATGTGTTGCCTAGGATAAGAACGTCTATCTGCCATGTTTTGCCGCAAAACATATTAGCGTAACCGCAGAGCGTGTTGCGGCCATTGCACTGACTCGCTAAGCAGTTAGTCATACCTGTGTAGAAAACAATGTGCATCTGAACTGCACAATGAACAGATTAGTCTTCGTCACCCGTTCGGGCATATTTTCTGTCCTTTTTGTTTACGTTCCGCGTACTCTACAGCTGCAGTTCACTCTAGCCGAACCGACCATTAGGCTTAGAGATGTGCTCCGTGCGCCATGATCTCT
The DNA here is from genome assembly GCF_013339695.2 of Rhipicephalus sanguineus. Taxonomy (NCBI): domain Eukaryota; kingdom Metazoa; phylum Arthropoda; class Arachnida; order Ixodida; family Ixodidae; genus Rhipicephalus; species Rhipicephalus sanguineus. The sequence goes on from NC_051177.1 coordinate 189,240,544, forward strand.
TTTAAGAACGCGGATATTCAATTACGAAGAACCTCATTACCGTTCAAATGTAGTTTCCATCATACCTCACTCAAGTGAGGCCATATTTGCACTTTCGACAGCAGAAATCAGGAGCTAAAAACGCCGAGATTGAGCGTTATATTGGCTCACTGTTGCCGGTGACGTGCGGCTTTCAGCGGTACGAGCCCATATGGAAGGACTGACGGCTAGAGTAGGTTAATTATGATTATCAGACTAACACTAATGTCATAATGTGTTGCCAATAATAAGTTCTTTCGACGCAGTTATAAGAACTTCATTCAGTGCACTCGATTACATACTTTAGAGAAAGCGCACGCGCGCGCGCTCGCTAGACAGATTGCTTTAGCGTAGACCTACGTCCGTCGCTTAACTAAAACAAAAGCTAGATATGTGTAGGACACACAATAGAGTAATATTTCGAAAATGTTCGATAATTTTTTCTTTCGACTTCTCGCGATCCAATACCAAATCTTATAAGAATTGCACCCAGCGCGCCCAGTTTTTTTCCAATGTGCCGCCAGTGTTTCCAGTGCGTGGGCAGACAATGTACAGCGTGGCCAGTGCCTCCCAGTGCGCTCTAAGACACTGGGCCATACTGTACAGTATTACCAGCGCCTTTCAGCGCACTGGGCAGCACTGGCCACGCTGTACAGTCTGTCCCAGTGCCTCCCAGCGCGCTGTAGTACACTGAGACACACTGTACAGCGTTTCCAGTGCTAACCCGTGAGCTAGAAGGCAGTGGGAGTCACTGGAAATGCTGTTTTTAGATGCAAAGCAGCTTTTGCGCTGGGCTTTGTCCGTAGTTCCATTGGCGACCGTCCACTTTGTAAAACCTACCATAGCCATCTGTAACATATTCAGCGCGCGCTCGCGCCAAGGAAAAGTGTTCTTCGTCTTGTTCTTCGACCGCCTTGATGATGATAAGTGCAGAACGCGCGCTCGCGCCAAGGAGGAGACTTCTTCGTCTTGTTCTTCGACCGTCTTGATGATGATACGTGCACAGCACTTTAGGGGCCCGTGCTGCCGTATGATGTCCTAGATTGGCGTAACGTAGACAAAACCACGTGTGCTGGCACGCGCTAGCGCGTTCGGGCCTGTGTAAGGGGCTGGGTAAGACGCTGTGCCCTCTCCCCCTTACACTCTCTCAGCAATCATGTGATGGCGTCGGCGAACGAGATTCTGCAGACGCGCGATGAACCAAAGCGTTGTACCCTAGTCAGAACGCGACGCGCTAGCGGGTTCGGGCCTGTGTAAGGGGCTGAGTAAGACGATGTGTTCTCTCCCCCTTATACTCTCTCGGCAATCACGTGATGGCGTCGGGGAACGAGATTCTGCAGACGCGCGATCAACCTGCATGGCGTGCTCCAACAAGAGTTCGGGACGAGTAACAGCAACGACAACTACAGTGAATTCGTGGTGTGCTCCATAGAGTTTCCTACAATACTTAGAGGGATCTCTGGCGCTAGTGTCTATGGGAGCTGCAACGCATGACGCTACAGCCAGCATGGGAATGATGGGTAGTACACAAATTTGTCTAAACTTCGTACTTTCGGCTCTGTTTGGCTCCGCGTCGGCTGCATCCGCTTTGTCGAAAAAGGAAGTTCAGCAAAAGTCAGCAGTTTCACTTCGCGACTTTAACTTCTCTAAGCTCGCGCAACATCGCGCGAGCTTAGACAAGTTAAGGTGGCGAAGTGAAACTGTTGACTTTTGCTGAACTTCGTTTTTCGACAAAGCGAGCTTTCTCTAACATCGCGCAAGGTGCCCATGATGAACGGAACTTCAAGTCGACCCATGCGCTCCCTCGCATCCCCACATGGTTCCCTTTAGTGGGAGATGGTGCAAATTTTTTCCAATAGGGTAGCCTGGCTTTTGTGGTAATTCGACTCGTGTCGGCTCATAAAATATTCACACGCACCAACACTCACATCAACGCGGGTTTGTCTCTTATGGAGTGCCAACCTTAATTACTCTAATGTTGTAAGGTCCATCACCTATTGCGATAGCAATTAAATGGACAGGCTCCGCTGGTTGTTGCCGTCGGCGTCGCCGTCCCGGCCGTATTATATATATATATATATATATATATATATATATATATATATATAACGTGGAAAAAATTTTGACGATCGTGGCGCCCCCTCGAAGTTCGCTTGTATTCGTTAAACTGTACCTAATAGAAAACTGTGTATAAAATCTATTTTTGCGTGTTTAGCTTCGACACCGCGCTTGCGCAATCGCAGAGGTTCTGTTTAGTTGCCCTACTCAATAATTCCGAAATTTTTGTGTTTCACTACCAGCTACGTATCTTCAAAAACTACAAAAATCTTCAAAGTTCGTGATTTTTTCTTGAGCTATCTGGAACTCTGCCTAACCAATCTTATTAACAGTATAATTTTCAGGAAAGTGTATTTTAGTACAAAAATGTTTAGGGGTAAAGTAGGCTTCAAATCTTCACGAAAAAATTGGGAAAGTAGAGAACATATGCGATTTGTCGCATGTTTGACCGTATTTTTCATACTGATGCGGTCCAAGTAAAAATCCTGGTCATGCGGCATCTGATAGAAGACTTTATCGTTAAGTAATGAAGAAAGTCTAATCAAATCATTTTTTTTTTCTTTTAAGGAAGAAAATTTTGAATTTGGCCCTCCGAACGCACCCTGCATTTCTTTTTTTTTGCCGCTTCACCGCAAAGCACGTGGTCGCCCTTGCAGCTGACAGTCGTCACAGGCAGCGGCAAGATGCCAGATGTATGTCAGTGGCTCGTGAGTGGTCGAAAACCTTGTTGCGTTGATGTCAGGGCGACGAGTAATGAATTCGCGTTACAATGTGAGCTTGCTTGGCGGGACCAATGGGAAGTATGGACGCCTGAGAGCGTCGTTGGCACAATGTGCTAGATGGCCGTCTGCACAACTAGCATACACATACTGAAAGAAATAATTCACATTGTATACACTTTTTCTCAGGGTATACGTGTTGTGCAGACGACCATGTAGCACAATGTGCCAACGACACCATAGGCTACTCTCGGGTGTCCATAATTCCCAATGGGCCCGCCAAGCAAGCTCACATTGTAACGCGAATTCATTACTCGTCGCCCTGACATCAACGCAACAAGATTTTCGACCACTCACGAGCCACTGACATACATTTGGCATCTTGCCGCTGCCTGTGACGACTGTCAGCTGCAAGGGCGACCACGTGCTTAGCGGTGAATATTATATATATATATATATATATATATATATATATATATATATATATCGGCCACAAAGAAAAAATAATTCAGTAAAACCTCTCGCTTCGCAGCGCGCGGTCTTAGACGGCTAGGCCACGAAGAGTACCGTCTTTCAGACTGCTAACGGTGAGTTATTTATATACACCATTTACTTCAGCATGCTTTCTCGGTCACCGCCGAGATGGCGCGATGTGCGCGCGGGAACGCTTTAAAGATCGCCGCCCAGCTTCTGCGAACTACGTTGTTCTGCGCCCTACAAGGCGCGGTCGCCTTCGTGCGCTTATCTCGAGGAAAGAAGGGGGTGGGCGCGGGTGTGGTGCGGGGTTTGTATGTCTTGTGCTTTCCCCGCGATGTCCGCGTTGAAGTCACAGAGCGAACGAAGGTCACTTCGCTCGCTGCAGCGGCCGCGTTTGCGAAAGGAGCACGCTGTTCAAACAGAAATAAGTAACAACTGTGGCAGCTAGATCGCGCTCGTCCTGTGTGTACCTGCTCGTTCGTTTCGTGCGTCCTGCTTCATGTTTTAGCAGTGCGCTTCAAGTGTCGAGCTGTGACGTTCTTTTCGTGCGTCCTTTGGACTCGAGCGACGCGCTGGCAATTTCGAGCTGCTTTCCGTTATTCGCGTTACATTCCAATTTAATGCTATCGGATTCCTTCCCTCGCCGCTGCGGCGAAACTGTGACTTTTTCTTCTTTGGGTTAAAAATTATGATGTGGAACGCATTTCGGTCTCTTTCCGAGTGCCCATCTTCCTTGCCCCGAGTTTTAGTAATAAAACCTACAAAGTTTTCATCGTTGCTACCACTTTTATGTGTGCCTGCGCGCACGCGTGTACATCTGTAGCATTGCATGTCTTGACATGCAATCCTTACTGCACCAATATGGGCACATTAAACTGTTTCTAAGCACTAGAAGACACTAGCTAGAACTGCGCGTCCCACAACGTATTAAAGGAGCACATTTTATGTGACAAAAAATTTCACGAAAGGCGTCCAGTGCAGCTAATCATCACCGGGCGTTCTCACCTTGAAGCGAAAAGAGGGGTTGCTGTCGTACGTGAACAACATGTTTTCCGAGTTGTCGTACGCAAACTGAGCCTGGAAGGTTTCGTCGTACTTGAACGCTCGCTTGTAGCTCGACTTCTTACAGGCCTGTTGGGAGAGAAGAAAGAAGTTGCTTGCGAAAATTGTCGAAATTGAAGACGTGAAAATACTGAAGAAGAAGTTGCAAAATGATGCACGAATGTCTCGTCGAAGCATTGAGCTTTCGCAGTGTTCAGGTTCATGGGTCATATCTTTCTCCGTTGTTAACCAGTCTACCTTCGGCACACACCGGATGACCACGGGAGGCCGCGCTTTGTTGAATTCTCGAGGGCTTAAGCTGAACGGACTCTGGAATGACTGTGATGATATTAGACGAACAGGTTGAGGAGGTATTGCTAGTCCTTCTGATCATACGCAGGCAAATTTAAGCGCTATGCGTATAGTTCCAAATCTATAAAGGTTTTAAGTACGCGCGTTTCGTTATTGATTGCAGCGATACTCCTAATCGAGTTTCCAGCCGCCCCTTCCTATGGCCCGTTACATGGGTGAGCGACGTCACACAGGCGCCCCATTGATTTGTAGTCCCACTGACGTTAATGGTTAATTCCCCAATGCAGTTATGAAGTAATGCTGTCCGTAATATCTAAGATGCGTTGTAACTTGTAGTGAAAAGGAATAACCGAACGAAAATACAAAACCAAATTTTCTACAACGCATGGGACTTTCCATGAAGAAACAGCGAAAAGACAGGACGAAGGAAAGTGACACAAGGACGGGCGCTGATAGGACGAAGGAGTGACACAAGGACGGGCGCTGACCTTTCAATGTGCAGCGAGCGCCGTCTGCCTGCCTTACAAAGTCATCCATGCTGACGTGAGCCACGTGACCAGTGTTGATATTGATGTCTCTTTAAATGAGTTGTGCTGTGCTGTGGGCCGCAATCATATCACTGTTGTTGTCACGCTAAGCTGTAGCATCGTGTGGCTGTGCAAGGCAACTGGAGAGCGGATTGTATGCAGCGTACCGGTACATATTCATTAGGCGCTTATTATCGAAGAGTAGGAAAGAAATTATATAGTAAGCGCCAGTTTTCTATTTGGCACCTGAGGTGCTGTTTCTTTAAAATCGGTCGACGTCGTCTCGACGCTGCGCCTGTAGATACGCTATGAAAGAGGACTTATGTGGTCCCATCCAATAGCCCAAAATTCAATGTCTTCTTTGAAATGATTTAAGGAAAAATATAAAGAAGAAAAGATCATTCGTGATATTAAATAATTATGAGCGCATGCCTTTCTAGAGCAAACACACCAATAAACCGAACTACCGGAGTTCGCAAAAGGAAAATGATTCGAATATTTTTCTTTCTGTAGCTGTGAAAGACAAAATTCAGGGAACTACAACGTTGTTTAGTAGCGACTGCTACATGTGAGAACAAAACCGCTGTATAATTTTCTGAAGTCGCGTTAAGTATCTTATTTGACTGAAGTCTACGCCGGCCGCAGAGCTACACAAAAATGCAGATCTAAGCGGACAATCTTCTGTGTTTTAATGTGTACTTTTGAAACCAAACATCGTGAGTAATCCGCCGCGGTGTTGTAGCTGTTACGGTGTTCGGCTGCTGACCCGAAGCCGCGGGTTCGATCCCGGCCGCGGCGGTCGCATTTCGACGGAGGCGAAATGCTAGAGGCCCGTGTACTGTGCGATGTCAGCGCACGTTAAAGACCACTAGATGGTCATATCACGGTTTTGGGGCGCAACACCCCAGATATTATAAATAGACATTGTAATACATAGCACGGTAACTATTTTATTGTTGACCCATGTGGGCTTTTTATTGCGAGTAACACATCGCATGGAAAATATATCGTTGAGCCCTATCAGCACTAAAAGTCATGTGCCCGTATTCACGCCTAAAAGCTCGGATTATTTGATAATGCTGCTGACGGAAAGAAGCACTGCGGCATTATTAGCAACGTCGCACTGCTGCTCGGTAAGAAAGCAGCAAGCGGCTCGGTAATAATGTGTAATACTGATGGTGATGATTGTGTATTTTTTTTTGCGCGAGGGCCACTGCGGCCGAAGAAGGCCAAACACAAGGTTGTAATAATGTTTTGGGTGGTAGCAGCAAAAATAGTTTACCCGTATAATGAAGACCCTCGCTGCCATAACGCAGCGATATACCATAGACCTACCAATCAGAAAAAGCTGAAGTAGTTCTCGACATATGTGGAAAACAAGTAGAAGTTGCGTACTTACTTCGGCAATGCTTGTAATTTGGCGCCCTTCCGGACCACCTCCTTGCGAGTTCGTCGTGCACGGTTGACCGAGGGAGTAGTTTCCATCAGGGCCGTTGTCCGTATACTTGGGAGTATACCAACGGCCGCCCATACCGAAGGATACTGCAATAGCACTGGTAGCCGCCTGCTCCTTCTTGAATTTCGACATTGCCGAGAAAACTCTGACCTGAGGATGAATCAATGTTCGTTGTAATACAGTTGTCATCGGAGTGGTAATGGCCCGTCATGGATTATCAGTTTGGTGTTTTCGAGGCCGCGCAGAGCGACTGAATTCAGGGAAAACAGGCTCATTTTACGTGGAGAGCTTTAGAACCGAAGGCGCTAAGAGTGCCACGATCATGGACACTTGGAAAGCCAGCTATGTTGTCATTTTTCAGCCTCTCTATGAGGACATACCAGCCTTGAGGGCCAACCAGGGTTGACATGCTAGACCACTTGATAAAAATGACATTAATCTGATAAGGACATAACAGCCTTGAGGGCCAACCAGAGTTGACATGTTAAAGCATTTGATAAAAAATGACATTAATCTGATGACGCGATTTGTCAGCGAAACTGTTGAGCACCATCACAAATGGTATCGCAAACTGAATGAAGTACGCCCATTGGATCATAATTATGAGAACAAATTTATTGAAAATAGGTATCCTATTACAATTCCTATATTAGTACTAGTAATAGTAATATACTTTTATAGCAGCCAAATTTAGGCCCTGAGCATTTCGACGGCCTGCGCGACTAGTCGACGCTGTTCTTGCCCATCGGCGTGGATCCAGTCGAGCCAGGTGGTGATGGAGAGGAAAGAGGGAAGATAAGAACCAGATTGCTGAACAGTTCGGCAGCAGAAAAGGCATATGTAGAGGTGCAATGCGGATGGCAGGGATCGGATCTATATTTATAAAGAAAAGCCAAGAGGGGGTCATCATTCGATTCATTTGAAATGGCTGCTGAAGGCGAGACTAGCACAGTGAGTGATGGACGAAGGGGAGGGTAGAGGCGCTTGCAAGTCGTAGCTGGATGAATACCTCCTTATTAGTACGGCGCAAGGAGATCTTCCCATCTTTCTTCACGGAGCTCCCACTGTCTTCCGAAGGTGTGGGCCGAGGAATGAACGGTTCCCGGTGAAATATATCGCGGGAGAGCCGGTAAGCCAGATCATTGCCGTCAATCCCTGAATGTCCAGGAACCGAGCGGAGGAAAACTGTGGGAGGTTAGAGTGCAGAGATCGCTCGCTCAACCTCCTGTTGTAGAGAAGGCGGCAAGGTGTGCTTTTATATGTGACAGATGGTGGCGCAAGAGTCATAGTAGATCGTGTACTGCGGGAGAGAGAGGAGAGAGGAAAATGACTGTAGGGCATGGACATTGGAAAGGACCTCGAGAGGCAGTGCATGTAGGGCCCCGCTGGTGTGGGTTTCAGGGGCCCAAAGATGCGGATGGTACATAGCCTAGCCGCAGGAACCCCGAGGAGCCACGAATGAAGCATCCATGTCGGCGACTCCCTCTGTTGAAAAAGGAGGGTAGTGGTGCTGCGCTGCCGCGTGACGCCGGCCGGCGTGCAAAACGGGGATCATGTTGGACGGGAGGGGAAGGACACGAAGGTTTGAAGCAGCGGTGAATGCGGGAGAAAGCAAGGTGGGAACAGAAACGGGAATGTGAGAGATACCCACTTGTGCCAATAGCCGTCAACCCTGACGGGTAAGAGAAAGACGGCCAATCAGAGTCATGGTGGAGAGGAAGAAGAGGACGCAGTGGATGGAAGAGGCCTGTGGCAAAGAGCTTAGTGGAAAAGGCAGTGACGAGAGCTTAGTGGAAAAGGCAGTGAAACGCAGTCACCACTTGGCAGTGGCGACTACGCTTCTCGGAGCTCAACTAAAGATCGCTGCTTGTTTTTGCAACAGATTGCCGTTACAACCGGAGCTGCATACCGACGGAAGAAGCGATCTTCAACACGTGCCATCGCCGTCGTCAGCGAAAGCACGGAAGGCGTTTTCTTGGACCTGTTCCCGCAGCACTCGGCCATCTCTAGGCACCTTGCGATACCGCCTTGCTTTAAAAGCAGACTACCAGCCGCCTGCTCCTTTCACTTGGCAGTGGTGACTACGCTTCTCGGAGCTCAACTAAAGATCGCTGCTTGTTTTTGCAACAGGTTAGTGCAGATTGTACACCTACATTTTGTATTTATATGTTATTGTCACCACTGCCAAGTTTTGAGTTTTGAGTTTGTGATTGCATGCCTTATTTGCGCATCTGTTGCTGCACGGTAGGATTGCTGATATGGCTAAGGAACTAGCGAAGCTGAAAGAAGAGATGAGGGCTGAATTGATTAAGAAAATTAGACAGGAATTCAAATCTTTCAGACTCATTGGAACGTGATCTCAGAAATGAGATACGGGAAGTGCGCAATGAGCAACGCCAGATGGGTAAGAGCACTGACTTTTCGCATGAGTCAGTTGAAGAGATTAAGCAGAAGCTGGTTTCTGAATCCTCGAAGAATGCTAGTCTGGCAAAGGAAAATGATGAACTACGCGCGAAATGTGCTGCGCTAGAAAAGAAAGCAGGAGAACTTGAAAGGCGGCTCACAAATTCGGAGCAGTACTCGCGAAATGCTAATCTGGAAATCCAGGGTGTTGTGAAGAAAGAAAATGAGGACCTTGCTACTATTTTGTCTGAAATAGGCAATGCAATCCATGAGCCTATCAGTTCATCTGAATTTGAGTGTTGCCATCGTGTTCCAACTCGCAACCCAGATAAAATTAACATTGTTGTTCAATTTAAATCCAGAGATAAACGCGACGCTGCTCTGAAAAAAGCAAAGAAAACAAGAATCACGAACAGACTTGGGGCTAGAATCCACGGGTCCAGTTTACGTGAATAAACATCTGTGCCCAGCGCTAAAGAGGCTACTTGGCATGGCAGTGAAAAGGAAATATGAACACAAATGGAAATCTGTGTGGACCAGCAACGGGAAAATTTATGCAAGGGAAAACGACAGCTCTGATGCTTTGCAAATATCGGAAGAACGTGATCTTGCTAGGATTACGTCTGTTGTTTCTGATGCCACTGGAAACGCTCGCTAAGAACCGTCATGGAATATCGCGATTTCATCTTACCGCATCGTTTACGGTTGCAGCAAAACTCCAGTACCTCCTTTCTGCACTTGAATGCTCGATCGGCAACTAATAAACAAGAATCCATTACCAATTTTTAAAATCTGTTCTCCTTCAAGTTCGATATAGTTATGTTAACAGAAACATGGTACCATGACAGCAGTACTCGGCTATACCTTGATGGTTATGCTGATTACGTTTTAAATCGGGCTGATAGGCGAGGAGGGGGCGTCGCAATCTATGTCGCATCAGGACGAAAATGCAAACAAGTAGCACAATTTTGTAAAACAACATGTGACTATGAAATATTAACACTTAAACATTTGTCCGATATAATTGTGGTCGTGTATCGCCCACGAAATGGAAATATTTTTGCTTTTATGAATTTCTTTGCTAATTTACTGGAATATGTTTCTGCTAACGAATTTAAGCTTGCATGCGGGGGAGACACTAACATAAATTTTCTTGAAAATAGTGCTGTCACAATAGATTTTACTAATAGACTTAGTTCTGCTGGTTTTGTCAACCTAATTAATACACCAACTCGTGTTACGATCTCTTCGTCAACATGTCTTGACATTCTTATTACGAATATTGGAACTTTAGTAGAGCATACTGGAACAGTTCGTCAGACATCAGTGATCATTGTCCTGTGTTTATGACATATCGTACGAATGTTGAAAAAAAATCGTTCTAAGTCAAATGTGTTCGCTATACAAGACCTAAATGATAGAAACATGCATCTATTCAAACGTTACGTTTCTAATTATGACTGGTCTTTTTTTATATGAACTAAGTGAAGTGAATGTCGCGTACTCCAGGTTTCTTTCTGCATTTCTACAAATTTGCAAAGTACATTTCCCTTTCAAAAGGTTAGGCAGACAAGAAAGATAAGAAAACCCTGGATTACGCAGGAACTATTTAAAATGATAAAACACAAGGATAAACTGTACCACAGATTTCTTGCTACACGCTTGCCTGAGGCTCTGACAATGTTTAAACAGTATAGGAATAAACTAAATGCGGAACTTGGACGTGCCAAGAATGCTTATCATGAGCGTCTGTTTGCAGACGCCACGGGTAAACATCCTGATACCTTGTGGAGCGTTATCAATAAAGTTCTTGGTCGCGAAAAGCACTCTGCCTTACCGGACAAGATAATTCACAATAACACCGACATCTGTGGTTTAGCACTCGCTAATTATTTCAACGAGTACTTTGGAAGCATAACCGTGTCACAGCAAACACAGCAAGCTCCGCCAGATACGGCATCGTTTCCTTCCATTTCAAACAGTTTATTTTTAAATCCCACTAGCGAACATGAGGTATTTAGCACTTTTATGAACCTTAAGTATAGTAAAGCTCTTGATATTGACGATATACAGATAAAGCCTGTAAAATATGTTTTAGAATACATTACTCCAGCTTTAACACACATCTTTAATTTAGCTTTACAGCATGGGATATTCCCAGAAAAAATGAAAATCAGTAGGGTTACTGTACTTTTTAAAGGAGGCGACAGAATTGACGTGTCAAATTACCGGCCCATTTCAATAATTCCGGTATTTTCTAAAGTTTTACAAAAAAATATTTTTTCTCGCGTGTCAAATTTTTTCGACAGACAAAACATTCTATCTGATGCTCAGTTCGGCTTTCGAAAAGGCATGTCGACGGAAACCGCTTTGCTCACCCTCAAGGAACATGTACTAAAAAATATAAAAAAATATCTTCACTTTGGCACCCTTCATTGATTTTAGCAAGGCATTCGACTGCATAAATCACAAAATTTTGCTGTGTAAATTATCACAGAATGGCCTTAGAGGTATTTCATTACGATTATTCGAGTCTTGCCTAAGTGATCGCAAACAATCAGTTTCTATAAAAGACGAGAAATCATGTTTTCTTCCAATACTAAATCGCGTATCGCAAGGTAGTGTATTAGGTCCTCTGCTTTTTAACCTGTATGTTAACGACATTACTAACACTGATACAGCTGTTGAATTTATCATATACGCCGATGATACTACTCTTCTTATTCCTGGTCCAGATTCAAAGAAATTATTGGAAGAATGCAGCGATCTGCTTGTTAAGCTATCTGAATGGCCAACCGCCAACTGCTAAAAATCAATCCTACGAAAACTAAGGTAACGTTATTTCGGGCGAAAAACAAATCTCTTACTAGCAATCAAAGTGTAATGTTGATGAACATAAATTACTTGGCGTAACTTTTTCCTCGCACCTGACCTGGGATAAACACATTGAAAATATCTGCCGAAAACTGTCCGCTATCACAGGTGTTTTGTCTAGATGTCGATATCTTCTACCACCGAAAGCAAAGCTTAGCATTTAAAACGTCTTATTTTCTTCCCATTTAAATTATTGTAGATTAGTGTGGGCGACTACTGGAAAAACGAATATTATGAGAATATTTTCTTTGCAAAAGAAGATGATTCGGCACATTGACAATATGGGTTTTCTGGAAACAACACGGCCAGCTTTTCTAAAGCATCAAATAATCAAAATAGAACATTTCTACACTTTTCGCCTGCTTAATTATTTTTACTTCTCAAATACTGCCTTCAAAAATTTCCTTGTTTCTACTGCATCTTTGACACCTAGAGTCATATCCGTCAATACCAGAAATAGTGATATGTGGTATGTTCCATGGTTTCCAAATAAGTATAGCCTACAATCATTACAGTATAATCTGCCACACATTTTAAATAAATATCAAGGTGTAAAATGTAGCTCACCGAAGGAACTTCGAATACTTTTTGTTAACATGTGACGATTGATTATTACCTTTTGTTCTTTAATCAGAGCCACCCACGTATGGTTTTTTGTAACCCTAGCGTATATCTTTCTTCTTATGTGTTATGCTTTCATTATTTCTGTATATTAGTTATATCTTGTTTTGTGCATTTGTGTAAATATTTATTTACTTTGAGTTCCTAACAATGTTATTATTTTTTCGTACAACCGCCACGTATGCCTTGTAACGGACCATCGGCCCAGTCAAGCTGTTATTAAACAACTTTTAGCCAATGGTATCCCCCAGAATGTATGTATTTCTGGAAATAAAGATGTATTGTGCTGTATATATATATATATATATATATATATATATATATATATATATATATATATATATATATATATATATATATCATAGAGAAGTCATTGAGCCCTTCGACATTAGAAGAAACGGTGCTGTGTCCGCTTGCCGCCAAGTTCGCTCAACGATGCCGAATTTCTGTATCTAAGTAGCAGCTGTAGAATTCCTTGGTACTTTTTTTCTGCGACGGTTTACGTCACTTATATATATGTTGTATTTCCTAAGACAATTTTATTTGCGAGTCAGCGTCTGTGCCGTGCTTCCTAATTTTTCGTCCTCGTCCTGCGAGCATTGCATCAAAGAATAACGCATATACATATACCAACAAGCTCAGCTTTTAATTTTTATGGGTTCCGCTACTTCAGAGCATATATCCCGAGATACTGCGCTTTTCCTGTAGGGAACCGAACAAGTAGACTCACCGAATCACAAGCTTGGAAAGGGGGTTCTGCTTAGGTACCATTCAGGTAGTCTATCAATTGAGTGCATAGTTCCGCGAAGAACAAGGTCATCGCTACGGGTGCTGCGTTATAATTTGCGCGGCCTCTCTTCTTGTTATCCGCCGTTCCTCCCTAGCTTGCTTGCTTTTTCTCCGCTCAGGTTCTCAAACTGGAGCATGGATGGAACTAGGAGTTCTTTTTCCTTGATGGAGGGGAAACCGACTACGACCAGGGCACGAACAACAAAGATCTCTTTGTATTCATTCTAAAAAGATAGGGCGCGCAAACACGGACACAAGTTAGGACACCACAAACGCCGACTAACAACTGAAGAGACGCACAACGGCGCAAAAGAAAGAAGGCACGAAAACTTATCTGCGCATGCCCATGCAATAGGCGAACCTATCAATCCGGCACGCGTGGTGGTCTACGTGGAAGATAACTGTTAAAGCATTTGACTTCATCTTTATGCAAGTAATTCGACGGTTGCCTCACGCATGCGCTACCACTATTCTCGGTGTGCCATGCTTCAATCATCAGGTGCGTTTCATCATTTCTGTGCCTGTACAACAGCGCGCATTCATCGACTATCCGCGGTGATTGAGGTGTCCTGACTTCTTTCTTGTGTCCGTGTTTGCACGCCCTATCTTTTTCGAATGAATACTTACCAACTATCTCAGCTCTCTGTTATTCTAAGATTTCTTTGTAATCTGTCCGTATTGACCGGTGCCAGCAAGGTGCACCAGGTCAGGCGTCCTTAAGCGTGCTTTTAGTAAAGTCACCATCATACAACGTCTCAGCTGTGGAAGCGAAGTAGGGCGGAATGAAGTATTACTCAGCAGTATCTTCGCGCACCTCAGCAGTAGCAGACTGACTATCCGCGGCCAAAAAGAGAGACGGACGTTAGGGCATTTTTGCGGCTCACTGAGCATTACAATGAGAAGTTGTAAATGTAGGTATGGGCAATCGGTCAGAGTTTGCGAGCCCGAAAACTTAACGCATCGTCCGAGAAAAATCAGCTACGTCACTTCACTGCATATAGCGACAATCAGCAGCCAAGAGGCTTCGCGGAGCGCGCCATGTTCCTAAGGCAGTAATAAATGCTAGGCATTTCACGGAGCACCAAATGTACTTTGGCTGCATCTATCTATCTATCTATCTATCTATATATATATCTATCTATCTATCTATCTATCTATCTATCTATCTATCTATCTATCTATCTATCTATCTATCTATCTATCTATCTATCTATCTATCTATCTATCTATCTATCTATCTATCTATCTATCTATCTATCTATCCGCGTACGTCTAGGTGCTCTTTTGATCGCCTCCTTAATCTATCTATCTATCTATCTAGATAAACGAAAGAAGGGGAATTCCAAGGACTTGTTTTTGTTAGCTAGACATTAACAGAACTAACAGAAAAGAATACGTTGCTTGTCTTTCTCGTCTGTTTAAATAGATAGATAGATAGATAGATAGATAGATAGATAGATAGATAGATAGATAGATAGATAGATAGATAGATAGATAGATAGATAGATAGATAGATAGATAGATAGATAGATAGATCGTTTTTGCCTTAATACGTTGTAGTCAACCGTACATGTTATAACAGAAGTGAAGTGGTCTCGTAACTTACCAAACGAACAGGGTACGAAGTGTTCAAAAGTGATGGCTCAAGCAGCTCTGTAGAGTGGAGGGCTGGAGGAACCATGCGGCAGTCTTTCGTCCCGTAGTCGCTATAGGATGTGTATCCAATGGCAACTAGTATGTCGACGGGATAGCTCCTGCAAATTGAAAAAAAAATAATAAGTATGATCCTTACATATTCGCGCATCAGAGAGTTTTACGGTTTGTGTTGAAAAGAATATTTCTTCAGAAAAGCATTCCGTAACCGAATAGTGTGCACCTAAGGACTTACGAAAGATTGCAGCTAATCCGACGTCTACAACTGGAATCTACATTTCAGAAGGTTGAGTTGCTTCAGGTTGCTGCTTGCCGCCTATCGAGTTTACTTCCTACTTCCGCTCGATCTGCACTTTCTTCCGGTCTTGACTCCAGTTATAACACTGCCAGTGATGGCCTCCGAGATATGTTCGCTAAGAAATTACCGTCGACACCGTGAACGCCATACCCCACCCGAGAAAGTGAGCGGAGAAGGTCCAGGAAATTAAGTCGCGACCTGAGAGTCTGATCGTCGGGTGAATGATAATACGGAGCTTCGCTCTGTATGAGTTCATAAGTCCAAACAGAGCACGTTGGATATGCTGCATTTTTTTTCATCACCAACTTGCGCATAAGGGAAGCGTACTGCGTGCTGTGTAATCCTTAAGAATGGATTTGTTCAGTGTCTAAAAGGAATCTTCGCAACTAACGTAAGGCGATCACCTTTATCAAGTTTACTAAACACGGGTGAAAATGAGTGCATACGCAACATCATATCTCACCTATACAATGAACAGTGTGCGATTAAAAAAACACAGAAAACGTTTGTTGACGCTTAGTGGGTAACATAACTGCCGCACTTTCACGGCATGTGGTTGCCATACAACGAAGCGCAGGTGAAGGTATGGTAATTGGCTGGCGCTGCTAACGCAAGATATATATATATATATATATATATATATATATATATATATATATATATATATATATATATATATATATATATTGTAGCGAAGCGTTCCTACTGAGTAATGGGTCGTCCTCTCAAGCGCCTTCCAGTGGGTCATTCTCTTCTCTGAGAGCACGCTCCTCGTGCAGAGAGTCGGCCCCGCTTTGACTGTCGCTGCCGTGCGCCGTCGCTGAGTCCCCGTTAATAAACGTCTTGACAATATATATATATATATATATATATATATATATATATATAGCTTACCAGTGTCCTGTCTAACGACTGTACCCCCGACTTCCACTGCACACGCCTTAATGATACTAGTCAGATTATCATTCATTGCGTCAACGCTAAGGTCGGTTTCCTCGGTTAAAGCCGCGTACCTATTCTGAAGTGAAACTCTGAATTCCTGTACTTTCCCTCGCAGAGCTAGTTCATTAATCGGCTTCTTGCGTATCAGTTTCTGCCGTTCCTTCCTCACATCTAGTTGAATTCTAGATCTTACCATTCTATGGTCACTGCATCGGATCTTGTTAACTACTTCCACATCCTGTATAATGCCCGGGTGGTCGCACATTATGAAATCTATTTCATTTTTAGTTTCGCCATTAGGGCTCCTCCACGTCCACTTACGAGTAGTTCGTTTTCTGTAGAAGGTATTCAAGATCCCTAAATTATTGCGTTCTGCGAACTCTACTAGTAACTTCCCTCTGGCCAACATCATCTTGATCCATAAGAAAGGGGACGTCAAGGACCTTAAATATTACAGGTCCATCAGCTTACTGTCCGTTGTCTACAAGCTATTCACAAAAGTAATTGCTAACAGAATTAATACGACATTAGAGTTTAATCAACCAAGGGACCAGGCAGGATTTCGTACAGGCTTCTCAACAATAGACCATATTCATACTATCAATCAGGTGATAGAGAAATGGGCGGAATACAACCACCCCTATACATTGCCTTCATAGATTACGAGAAGGCATTTGATTCGGTGGAGACATCAGCAGTCATGCAGGCACTGCGGAATCAGGGCATCGACGAAGCATTTATAAACATAATGGAAGAAATCTACAGCGCATCCACAGCCACTATAGTCCTTCATAAAGAATCCCAATAAAGAAGGGCGTATGACAGGGAGACACGATCTCTCCAATGCTATTCACCGCGTGTTTACAGGAGGTTTTCAGGGCCCTAGAATGGGAAGAATTTGGGATAAGAGTTAATGGAGAGTATCTCAGTAACCTGCGATTCGCTGATGACATTGCATTGATGAGTATCGCGGGAGACGAATTACAGCTCATGATTACTGAACTGGATACGGAAAGTAGAAGAGTAGGTCAGAAAATTAATATGCACAAAACTAAAGTAATGTGGAACAATCTTGGCAGAGAACAGCGCTTTGCGATAGGTGGCGAGACACTGGAAGTTGTAAAGGAGTACGTCTACTTAGGACAGGTAGTAACCGCGGAGCCGAACCATGAGAGTGAAATAACTAGAAGAATAAGGATGGGATGGGGCTCATTCGGCAAGCATTATGAAATCATGAATGGTAGTCTACCACTATCTCTTAAGAGGAAGGTATATAACAACTGCATCTTACCGGTACTTAACTACGGAGCAGAAACCTGGAGACTTACAAAGAGGGTTCAACTTAAATTGAGGACGACGCAGCGAGCGATGGAACGGAAAATGATAGGTGTAACCTTAAGAGACAGGAAGAGAGCAGAGTGGGTCAGGGAACAAACGGGGGTTAAGGATATCATAGTTGAAATTAAGAAGAAGAAATGGATATGGGCCGGGCACGTAGCACGTCTGCAGGATAACCGGTGGTCATTAAGGGTAACTGACTGGATTCCAAGAGAGGGCAAACGCGTGAGGGGAAGACAGAAAATTAGGTGGGTAGATGAGATTAAGATGTTTGTAGGTATAACGTGGCAACAGAAAGCACAGGACCGGGTTGATTGGCGGAACATGGGAGAGGCCTTTGCCCTGCAGTGGGCGTAGACAGGCTGATTATATATATATATATATATATATATATATATATATATATATATATATATATATATATATATATATATATATATATATATATATATATATATATAATCAGCCTGTCTACGCCCACTGCAGGGCAAAGGCCTCTCCCATACATATATATATATATATATATATATATATATATATATATATATATATATATATATATATATATATATAGTGCTTGTCCTGTCCGGTTGTTCTTCGCTGTCTTCGTGTGGTGTTTCGCTGGTTTCATCTTCCGATATCTATTTCAGGTTTGTGCTTGCTAACATGGCATTAGATTATTTTGAGCGCGATTATGTAATACGTGGTTGGTATCGAGTGCACAGAACAGTGAGGTGGCGCACACTCCCCAAGTCGTTTTATTATCACACGCGGGAAAAAATAGACTATACAAACTCAACTATAGACCCCTGAGGAACGCCGAGCACAAATAATAAGATTGCTGCTGCGAACAATTCATTCCTAGTGTAAGAACAATCCATGAATGAAGGCTAATTTTATTCTGCAATGAAGCCTCCTATATGGCTATATAAGCAGAAAGCTATAAAATAAATTCTGATATTACGGGAGAATACTGCGTCATAATGAGACAAGAAATGAACTAGTGCCCATACAAATAGCAGCACCGGCTTCCCTGATAGGGAAAATTCCAGACGTAGTTACTGGAGAAAGAGGGAATAATAGTGCTTGAACAATGCTACATAAATTTCACAGCAATTAAACATTCTTCAAGTTTAGAACGTGACTATTCATCTTGAACAAAAATCAACCCCATTTGGAACCGATTAATCTGGAGGAAACCAGGGCAGTGCCAGGAAATAAATCACCGTAAAATAAAAACTTCCTCTTAAATCATAAGCTATTCCGGCATTAAAAACTTTTGTCTTCCCTCATATGAGATATGAATCTTTCGCCTTGGTAAGTGTGCTTTCAGTATTCTGTTTCTCGCCTGAAGAGAAATATCGCAGCGTTAGAAGATACTGAAGTGCCTATGTTAGTCATGAAGGCCATCGTTTTTCTACAGTGCACTAGTATTTTCGCTTTCTCAAGGACGCTAGGACGCTGGGCGCGTTCCGCTGTAGTGTGAGAGGGAAAGCGTGTGAATAAAGCCCCTGTAAAACAGCGTGAACGCCATTACGTGAAACCGCTCGCCGACATCGGGCTCTGCGCACGCGCAGTAGCATTTCCGCTCGCCTGCTTCGCCCGTAAACCCCTCAACAGTTTCTAATAACCATGCTCACAAGCGTAGTACTCATACTTACGTTAGCGCCTTTGCGACGCCAGCGGCCATCGAATCGTACATCAGGGGGTAGTGTAGCACGGTGTAGCTCGGCCGATCATCCGAGTCGGCCCTGTTCCTCATGAGTTGGGAAATCATCTGTGGAGTAATGAAGAAAAACAATTGCTGCCTCGAAAAACCACGAAATAAAGCGCGTAAGACAGGCATTCACAGTATCACGCGTACAATTTTCTGGTTGCTCGCTTCACGTAAATGATCAATCACTGTGTGCAACGGCTGTTATACGGACATTATTGATCTACATCGACGGGGCCTCAAGACACTCGGATGTTGTTAAGTGTTGCAGCTTGCGTGGCACCCACATTGTGGCTTAGGGTATCGGCAGTTCTTATAGTGTTTTTACTAAATATTTCATTTCACTTAGACTATTATGTAAATACCATGAAAGTTTAATTTTACGGCGGACGCTGTACTTGACCTAGATGGCGCGTATACAACAGGGCCTAATCAGAGTTTTGAAAACAGCTCCCGCATGCAACTGTACAGCGTCGGCCGTAAGCGTGCAGAGCTGTTTCTGACAAGAGAACCCAACTTTTGCCTTGGAATCGCCAAATAAATATGACGCCACAAAGTTGCCTTGTTGTGCCAGATCAACACACGTAAGTGACATTGTGCCTGCAACATTGTGCACAGCAGTTGCCTCGCCAGTCTCCCGCTTACATCTCCGGAACCAACTCGGTCCCTCACGTGAACACTGACCTCACTGAATGTGTCACCCGCTGCTCGAGACGCATCGGCAGCCTCGAGGTTTTAAGGCCTACCAATTACGTGGCTTTCGACGTGATGGTGGTATATGACGCGCGCGCGCGCGCGCGCGCGCGCGCGCACACACACACACACACACACACACACACACACACACACACACACACACACACACACACACACACACACACACACACACACACACACACACACACGCACGCACGCACGCACGCACGCACACACGCACGCACGCACGCACGCACACACACACACACACACGCACAAACACACACACACACGCACACACAGGGCAGCGATGGAATGTGACAGCGCTGTCTATAAATACCAGCCATGTTTTTTCCCGGCATAAACATTATTGGAAGTGTGCCCTGTGTGCGTGTGTCTCTCTTCTCCGTCGTCGCCTTCGCGCCATTTACCGCAGACCTTCTCCGGCAGTCTCTTTAATTGATTCCTGAACTTCTAATGCAGTTATATCACAAGACTGAATCCCTTATGTCCGAGTCCTTGACTGAGTCCCTGACTGAATCTAAGATGTATATGTACCAGGTAGCTCGTCTTTCGGACTTACTTCAGTCCCTGCTGTCAAAAACATGGTATAATTTCCCTCGTACGTCCCTTCATTATCCGTTTGCTTCAAGTGCTTAGTTCTGTGGTGGTACACAACCCCATGGGCTTGAAATTCAGCGTAACCACTGTTTTATATTCTGTCTCTTTGTGATGGCAAGGATTGCCATCAAGGCTGGGAAAAAGTTATGTATTAATGTGACTGAATTTAAAATCCACACTGTGCTGTGCATGCATACGGGTGATCTATGTACGCTCAAACTCGGCTCCATCCGATGTTGATGCTTCTCGCGCTAGGAAACTTTGAGACTATGTGCCTTACGTTCGCTAGGCGCCGCAGCCGCAAGCACGAGATGCAAATTGGATGACCATGTTACGCGAGTCACAAAAGGTCGAGTGCGGCACCAACCTTAAGGCCCCTTGCTGACTGGGTGACGTATTCAAGCGGATTGCCACTCGCTTCCATCACGGGCGTGTTGACTTGCCCGAAGTGGTGAATCCCTTGGGACCACATCTCATCTAAAGTCTTCTTGGTCGTCGGATTGGCAACAAGATCGCTCATTTGGTTCTGGTTCCTGCAAAAGCTGCAAACACAAAGGTGATGATACTATAATATGGTCATCTTGACGACCAATTGAAATGTGGAGTAATTGAATTATTACGGATATTTATAGAAAATGGCACCTGCGCAAGCTGCTTTCTCCCCCCGCGCTCTCTTCGACACCACCCTCTTTGCTCCTCCGCTTTCCTCCTCTTCAATGGCGTATATAGGGAGTGGAGGTGACGTTTACATCACTCCTGAGATTTTGCAATTTTGCATGCTTGCATATACACGTACACATAGAAACGCGCGCACGAACGTACATAAAGGGTAATTCAAACCCCCCCCCCCCCCCCATCCCTCCGAATAAAAGTTCCACCTGCGCCACTGCTCCTGTTGCCCTCTCTGCCATCACTGTCATTCAATTTCCGTTGCGCTCCGCGTTCGCTTTCTTTCATCCTTTGCTGTGCCAATCGCTCGCTCGGTTACGTCGACGACGACGACGCGAAACTTGTGTACACGCTCTTAAGAACTGCATTTTGAAAAAATTATTGACTGTGCAGCGCTCCCCCCATCCTCTTCTGTGGCCCGTTTGCACTCGGCGTGTTTACTGATGCGAACTTATTGTGCATCTGAGAAATCGTGCGATTGATTTCCTAACTGGAACACCATCTCGTTGGCTACTTTTTGTGATAGCGAGGCCACACCGCCCTCGCGCGTACGAACTTGTGGTCGATTCCGATGGCGTATTCCGTTAGACGGTGGTTGCTGCTGGCAGTATCCAGGAAAGTGTTGAAGTCATTGTTGTACGGAGGACTCAGCGTGATGCCTCCGGCCACGAAGAGGGAGTCGAACGTGATGAGGTCACAAAGCCCGTCGACTGGATAGACGTATGTGTCAGAGAAGCGAATGGCACCCACGGTGCATAGTAGCGAACCCGCCAGCAGTGATTTACCTGTGAGCGACAGACGCAGAACAGATAATAATGACATCTGAAGTTTGACGTGGCAAAACCACGATATGATTTTGGTGCACGGCGTAGTGAAGGGCTCCTGAAATATCGACAATGCGGTGTTCTTTAACGTGCACTTGACATCACGCAGCACACGGGCCTGTATCATTTCGCCTCTATGAAAATGCGAAGACACACGACATAAGCACGTAAATATACAAGCGTCTTACGGGATTGCAAAGATCACGTATACTCGCCCAGGTAAATGACCGGTTCGCTCGCGCTCTAACATAGGACACATCTACAGCATACGTCCGTCCGTTTATTTTGATCGCTTACAACTGACACCTCGTTCTCATTACAACTGCATGCCCCGTTCTCTTTGGATGTATTGTGTTCAAGATTGCTACTTCTGTAAAAAAGGTAAGTGCAAATGGGATGACGGTTTAGATGGTGGTGCCATGTATATGCTGTGCTCCTGTTGATGCATAACAGTGAGTAGTGTTTAAACGGAACAAGTAGCAATTAATTTATTTATTTGCGGATATTCAAGGCCTTCCTAGCTCAAGAGTCATTGCTTGAAAAATAACAAAATGTGTAAATTGTACGGAATAAGAAAACGTAGAGCAAAAGCAAACGAGAAAAAGAAGCGGCTGCAGGATCAGAACGGTGAATGATTATATATGATCAATATCGCAAGTTACACTCAAATAAAGGATCACATCCCTCAAATCAGTTTATTATACTGTGGTATTTCTAATGGAGACTCAGCTAAATAACAATATTGTGAATGCAATCGCTACATGTGTGCGGGAAAAAACTGAGGAAAACCTTGAGAAAAACTGAGCCTGCCATTCATTAGCTTCACCTTTGAGTCTGGAACCCTCAGGGCAGATGGAGTACCACATACGTGATGGAAAGTCGCATTATGAAACCATTCCCGTGTTCACTCCCCTCACCGATTCAATATCGCTGTAGTCATTGTAGTAAACGAGTGCTCGTTTCTTATATAGCGTTTATTAAGCTTTTAGTCCCCACGGATGATGTCCTCGAAAGGTCACTTTGTGCGACAGCATCCCCTTCGCAGGATTTCGCGGGAGTCAGCTCACAAGAACCATTAAGCGCTTAGAACGCATGGACATCAGTGTCGGATAAAGCGAAAAAGAAGTTCTCATTGGCTGTCACGGTCTGGCTCTCATGAATGCAAGGTTATCTCTGTGAGTGGTCGCCGGAGAATACCGCCCATTCAGAGTCCCGTGGTTTGCATCAAACGCAGGCTTAGGGCAGTGCATTCGGCAGGCACGTGTTGTTCGAGACACCAGGAAAGTCTAGGCGAGAGCTAGATCAGTGCAGGCGAGAATGTAGTGCTCCAACAGAATACCAAAATAGCAATTTGGCCCTTTGCTTGGTGTTCACGCTTAAACAGTGCAGATGGCGGTAGAAAGAGAGGCTGCTGAAAACGAGCGCTGAGGTAGCACAGAATATTTCATTTGAACGGAAACGGATGACAGTATTAACCGCCCCTTACAGATAAGTGATACCATCACGCATTGTCTTGAAATGCGAATTCGCAATCCACTAGCGCTGTTAGCGAAGTACTTATACATCTATAAGTATATTTGCAGATGGAAAAGACTTCTGCTATCTATCATGCGCGAACACTGTGCTCGCGCGACAAAATTTCAGGGCACAGTTGCTTGTTGAACAAAGGACACGCAAATGCGATCATTCCGTGCTCTTTAAAAGAGCTTTCGTGCTCACGCAGGCGAACGTTGCGGCAGAGTCCTGTCTGCCTCACGTCTCATTTACCCGATTTCAATAGAATAGTTTACATAACCTTGCTTTTGCTCAGAACTTTGAAGTGTTTGAATCTACACACTACTCAAAGACGCACCCGTAGCCCATTGCTTATCATAACATCTAGCGTGCAAATCTTTACCAGTGCTACAAAAGCGCAGGATGTCGCAGCATTTTCCTTAACTGCAGAACTAAATAACAATGACAAAAGAGTTCTTACAGAACGTCTTCTGAAGAGATTACACCAAGTGATGGCCGAATTCATTATTTCTATGTTTCTGGTTGTCTTGAAGGAGAGAAAGTGTCACAGGCGACTTATGATTGATGCGTACAGCCTGGTTGCTGACACGTTGATATGCAATAAAGCATTTGGAGGGTCTACGCAGGGAGCGTCACTGTAAGCTTAACTGCTTCTGTAAACTCCGCGCATGCGCAGCCGTGGAACCCATATCGGTAATGGTAAGGCGGTTACGCGATGCTGAACTACTGGAATATTCAGAGGAACCTTTTGCTCAAAGAGCCTCTGAAAAACAATGAATTTGAACCCTTTCAAATTCAACATCTCAGGGCAGCGACACCTTATTAAATCAGTTTTTATTTTCTATCATGCTGTGCTCTAAATGAGCAAATAAACTACTAATAAATAGATAATCGCAACCGCGCGAAGAGACACCACGAACAAGCTAGGTTTCAAAATCTTATCGCAGATGAGCGGGAATGTACTACAAGCCACCACCCCCTGTGTATATGCGTATGCGCATAGAGATAGAGCATAGTAGTGAGCACGCGATAATTGCGAAAATATAACCATATCATGCCTATAAGCAATGTCGTATATCATTTTACTAGCATCACTGCAAAGTAACGCTAATTAAGTGGGATATATACTAGGTTTCACGAGGAGACCAACTATTTGCAGACCCTTCATTGTAACTTTGCAGGCTGAGGTATCACACTGATATGCTCGAGGTCGCGCGTTCGATTCCAGACCACAGTGGCCGTGTAATGACGTCGGCGAAATGCGACAGCACCTGCGTGCTTAGATATAGGTGCAGCTTAAATAACCCCAAGTGGTCGAAAGTAATACGGAGTGGTGTGCCTCGTAATCATATCGATGTTTTCATGCGTGAAACTTGAGAAATAATTATGAAGGCGAAAGCCTTAGATGCCTCCTTAAACGAGAAAATTTGCCGGCGTCCCGCGTCTGAGTCAACGCGAGTTACGCAAAAAATTATCGCGTGGTGAGTTCACCATATGACGTTATCATGACGTCACTGTGACGTCAAATAACGTGACGTAACACGGTGACATCACCACTTGACCTGGAGGCATCGCAAAACCACGTTAGTTGTAGAAAGCTTTCAGAGGGGGGCGCGGGAAGTTCGTTACATCTGGAGTTACTGTATATGCTACCTTTAGGTAGCAGAGTTGCGCATAGGTCTAGCTAGCAACCACAGCTATGCTGCGAAGACGCACTCTGTTTTTGCAGGCGAATGCCTACTGGGTCACTGATCGACATGTTTGGCGTGTCAAAGAACGGTGATTACTGTGAGTGCCTAGTGTCAATCCAGTTCGCTGCAGCGGCGGCATTGAGAAATACAAAAATTCGTCCGAGCGACAGCTTCTCCGCAAGGCATGTTTGCTAGCGGCGTTTGGAAGACCGATGCGCAACTCTGCTACCTAACGGTAGCATATACAGTAATTATAATTACATCAGTTTAGCAGAAAAGGAAGACGATGACTTTCGCCTTCGAGTCCACAGAGGACGGTAACGGATCCTGTGAATTTTTACTATCCGCACTTCACATTGATATTACACGTTAATTTTATTCAAACGGAAGGCACGATCCGGCGCATTTCTTTGAAACTCATCTTACGGCCATTTTCAACATATAGAACATAACGTAAAACAGGCTACTATTTCTAATCATTTAATTCTTTTGGCCTGAAGTGACTTCAATATCGAACGTTGACGGCAGAATACATTTTTCCTCAGTCTTTCCCAGATTCTCGGCTGAGGACTAATTCCTTTGCATGCCTCAAATGTGCAAAGTCAAAGTACGTGAATGAAGGAAACAGAAGAAGGAGGCGCGGCTTCATTTGGTAGCACCGCTCAACATCTACTCACGAGGCGGTTTGCGGGTCGTCTTCCTTGGAACCGTCGTGGTCGGTGTAGTCGTAGGAGGCCTTGAAGTCGGTGTACTTGGTGTTGGCGTAGGGTTGCTACTGGTCGTAGTAGCTGCGGTGATTTTTACTGCGGGATAAAAGATATTAAATATTGAAAATCGGTGAATTGTCATATTTAGGATGACTGCGCTGCCGTTCAGTGGAATTGAAGGCATTGGTAACGTTCAATTACCACCGCCCACCAATACGAAAGGGAAGTGTCGTTTATCACCAAAGTGTTGTTTTTTTTTCGGATATATTGATGAACTCGTGAACTCTAATATAGCAAGCAACTCAGTGGTGGTGATAAAAGTCACGTGCACAGTGATCAGAATTTAAACAGAAAAAAGGCTGCATCTGTTTGCAGCTTGCCGAGAATTCTCATTACGAAGAGTTAAATCATTTGGCAGCGATTGTGATAATTCAGAAGCTTGCTTACATCGGTACAGTGCAATATGGTGGACAGGGAGACCTACTTTCATGCGTGTTTTCACTACTGCGATGAGGGATGCTTAATGCATGAAGTGTGCATGTTCCCGTGTTTCGGAATGGGCGCCTCCATTCTATTCCAATTCCATTCCGGGGAATTAGAACTTGCCGCAGTTCCATTCCTTTCAATTCCTCGGAATGAAAATAACTTAGCCCATTGTCACTCCGGGAATGGCCGGGCAGTTGAATTCCATTCCTGTAATTCCTCAACGTAGGAAAGATACCTTGATAGTTTTATCGAGTTAACAATGAACGCCCCATAAAGCTGATGCTATCAGATGCACTAACAACAGCAAAAGTACGCAAAACACGTTACCAACGTCGAGCGATAGTAGCTTGGTGACATGTCTTCTGCAGTACAACCAGCCTACCAATTCCCATGGGGGCAGTTCTCCATCTACATCTATTGCATGGTGAGCATGTTTGTAAGAATGGTTATGTTTTATTATTTTTAAGCTTAAATCTGTTAATGATAAAATGATGAGATAGCGTATTTTTATGCTGACAAAAGTAGTGTTCAAGAAGACGAAGCAGTTCTGCCACGCGTCTGGAGCTGTCGTGAATATGGATAAAACTGCGATTTGGTTAATGGGGAACGAAATCCTTTAGATCTGCTGGTATTGGTTAGAACAGTGCACCGCTCGGGCACCTTGTGTCTTTGCATCGCATACGGAACACTGGGCCGCACTGCTCGTCAGCACTCACGCTTGTCAAGTGCGCCTCGCAAACATGGATGGGGTTAGGAGAACTTTCTGTGTTCGCTTGTGCGCAGGTATGCGATGCCTTCCTTGTCGCAAAGGTTCTTTACGTGCGTCAGGTACTAAACAGCTCGTGAGATAAAGATCAGACTGTGCATAGAGTATCCGCCGCTTTCGTGTGGGGCTATCAATGGGAACCAACGCGCAGGGATAATTTGTTTCTCCCTTCAGTATCTCCTGGGTAATACATTTGTTTATACACTAACTTATGCCTCGGTTTCTCTTTAACAAATTGGCAGATCGTTCACACTTTCACACCACGCATACCCTTGGCTCTCGCCAACTAAAGATGGACCTAGAGAATGCGCTGTGGCCTTCGACCTCGAAAAAACATGAGCTGAGGCTTACATGACTAATTTGAGTATATGACAAAAGTGGCAATTAAGGGTGTATCAAAATACGGTCCTCCCCAATAACCCTCTTTGCTTGGCGTTGCGAACACGAGTTTGTGCCGAATCCTAGCGACCGAGCGATGAAAAGATGCAAAAAAGGATAACGATAATAATGAAATGATTCCACCCCGGAGCGGTGGGAGTGTGGGCTGACCAGCTCTCAGCTCGAGACCCAGGAACGCCTGATCTCCCGGGCTAGAGCAGCAGCGGCCGCTCGCAGCTTTGTCAACTTATATAAGGCCACCCACCTTTATTTTATATTTTTCGGCTCAAACAAATGTTTCTACAACAACAATGACACATCCAGCAATTGGTCACTAGTTCTTTGGCAATCAATACGTCTTAAAAAGTGCTTAGGCGTTATCGTGATTTTTAAATGCTGCAATAGAGGTCGCAAGCAGTGAAAGGTGAAAAAAGAAGCTTTATTGTACTTTTGCTTGCAGTGAACACAAGCATTGCGCCAGCGTCATTACGCATCACAGCCTAGAGAAGCGCTTTTTGAATCGACAGAAGCAAACACAAAGTGAAGGGTGGGAGACAGCAGGTGACTGGGGCGCCGCCGAGGGATAAAGAATCACAAGCTTAAGTCGGGTGGGGGTGGGGGGGGGAGGAGGTATGGCGCCGCCGTAGTTCCGCATAACGGATACCGACGGAACGGCATATAACCGCGGTTACGCGAAGAATAGAGACAAACTTCGGAGAAACACAGCCTATATCAGGACAGAATTGTAGTAGGCGCGTTGCTTATAAATGTACCATGCTTGTACTTAGACAAGCCATTTTAAAAATACTGCTTTATTGTTAAATTCGAGGCTCTGACTTACTAATGTTTCAAGCTTGAAAAACAGCGCGTAGAGGAAAACGTGCTCCATATTCGGAAAAAGACGTAATTCTATTTCCATTTCATTCCTCCAAGCGTTGTCCCCATTCCATTCCAATTCAATTCTGGGGTCGCGAAAACGTGGAATGATTCTGGAGTCATTTCAATTCCGCAATGGTAACTCCGCAACACTGGCCTGTTCTACTAACTTCCGAGATAAAACTACAAGTGAACCAGAAAACTGAAAAAGCAAGACGTTGCATGATGTAACAGAGGTACAGTGATTACCGAGAGATTGGAAATTAATGCGTATTATAATGATTTAGTAGGATGTGAAAAACAATTATCATTGGCTGGGAACGGCTACTTCTCTTTAAAATTGTGATGAGCATTGACAAAAATACCAAAGTGTTGCTGCTTCTACACTCTTCTAATGGTTGTAGCTGTGTAACTGTGGCTGTCTGATGAATCATCGGGGTTTGTAGAATTCGAATTTTTGGTTGGGCGGGTATTGGGTTCGCCTCTGACGTCTGACAACCGGTAGCGGCTCTGCTATCCCACAGGAGGGGCGTGGGTCAAATAAGCGTAACTTCCCTTTACTTCCGCAGACTCAGACGGGACGCCAGATGCTTCCGAAGGGATGAGACGCGTGTGTGCGGTTAAAGCGACGCAGTAATCTACACATATGAAAAATTGTTGAAGGCTTAATGGAGATTCATGATTCTTCCTGTGCATTTCCTTCAAAGCCGCAAGCCGGGCAATTTGGCAATCAAGTTGCTTAGTGCGCGTAGCAGCGCATCAAAACACGAGACACACAACGAATGAGCGTATAGACCCTGTGAGTTTAATTCTCCCGTTTTGTTCCGTGTCCTCGAGCGCTCATTAAACATCAAAATGCTGCATGTATGCGCATAACTTA
The DNA here is from genome assembly GCF_013339695.2 of Rhipicephalus sanguineus. Classification (NCBI taxonomy): domain Eukaryota; kingdom Metazoa; phylum Arthropoda; class Arachnida; order Ixodida; family Ixodidae; genus Rhipicephalus; species Rhipicephalus sanguineus. The sequence continues at coordinate 189,269,893 of NC_051177.1, forward strand.
TATCATGCTTGAGCTCTGGCGTGTTCTTCCCTCATGCATGTTAGGTGCAATGAAAACTCTTAGAGCAGCGCGTAACTAACGTGCCGCAGATTGCACCAGAGCGGGAGTGGCCGTCTATCGCAAGATCATGGTCGAACTCTATTCTCTCCGATACACTGATGCATTTAAAGGGGCCGTACAACACTTTTTGAACTATGTCAAAAACGCCGCCGACAGGTAGCGCAGGCGCCTTTGAAGACGTCAGCCAAATATCATAGCAGTGTACACGGCAGGTAATTGACAATTACGTTTTAAAGACATCTATAAAGCCCTCGCTCTTCTCTCGACAAATCACGCCACCGACCAGCCCGACGAAATCCATGGAGGGAAGCATACGGGCAATGCTGATTTAACGACTGCGAGAAAATGTTCAGGGTTATGATCCGCGCTGACGTAGCTGCCTGCCGCTCACCGACCGACAGAGTGGTGCACGAGAGAGAACAAACCGAGACTGCGCAAGTCCGTTGCTATGACGACGCATGTGCGAGGGGGAAGAGGGGAAAATTGACATTGCCTGAGCTTCAAGGTCAAACGCATGCGCAAAGTCATTTTCTGGCTTTGTGCCGGAAGGAGTAGAAATATCGCTCTAAAAAGTTCTTGCGGCAGCTACGGCAGGGTTGCTGTCGGGACTGATCGCGAAAGCCGCGGGCAGACGTTCGACGGAGGGCAAGTGAAAATGCCCAGATTTTACGCTCGTATTTTTCAAGGAATAATTATTCGAGCAATACGTTCAGCGCGTACTCCGCGGCTGTTCTCTTTCATAAGATACGCGTAGCAGCAGGCGTATTTCAAGGTGTCTGGCCTACCTTCGCTCTGTGCGAGCTCTTTTTATTACGCTTTCGCAGTGTGGCACAAACGCGTGCTTTTCAATGCATACGTAGCCAGACAATGATCACGCATTAACAACTTCCCTTGCATATACTGCACGCGAATAAACAATATATGGATTCTTAGCCACACCGCATGAAGTTATTGACTAACCATTTAAATCTAACATGCCTGTAAGCACACTGGCAGTCCATTTATTGGTTCCGACATTTACATAGGGCAGGACACTATGATAATGTGCCGTGGCACAGGCAGCGACGCTGTCATGACCACCGTTTGCGGTGTGTTGTGCGTATATTGGGACTAAATATTTCTTCACATGAAGCAGGTTGAGGCAAAGTATTGTAGTGGGTAGTCAAATTGTGCGCGGCTATCACCTGTGGTATCGGTGTTTAGGTCAGCCCCAGGCACATCTCGCTCCAAGAGGTCGCTCATGTCTTTAGTCAATACGTCGTTGGGAGTGTAATCCTTGTCATCACCACCTGCAAAGCCGCAGTTGAAGCCAAGAAATTAAGGAATGAGCTTAAGGACAAGAATCTGGGCATCATGGCATGATTAAGAAAGCCGCATTTTTGAACAACGAAAATAAGGTGTGGCGCACTTGCAGCAGATTCCTCTATGGCTACCTTACGGGATTTTATGCCGTCCATGCGGAAAAAGAATACTGTGGTTAAATAGAGTTGTATGCCTTTCTGTCACCTAAGAAAGTACGAGTCAAAGAGACAAAGACAAAAGCAAAAGCAAATTGCCCCAACTCGGCGCTAAAGCGAAGTGGGAAAGAAGGGTTTCCGAGGCAGCCCTCCTCCTCCTGACCTGAGCGAGCTTCGGGACGAGGAGGGTGGCCTCGGCGGAGGAAGCACGACAGACGCCGTCAGCGGTTTGTTCGTAATTCTTCCGTTCGTCCTTGTCTCGGTTTAGTGCCAACTTGTTCAACATAGAGTTCTTACGGGATGTTGGCCGCTTCCCGCAAACGAGAGGCCGCGTGCAGTACGCAATCCTGAGCAACAACGCGCGGATCTAGAAAAGTCCTCATCATCATCATCATCATCATCATCATCATCATCAGCCTGTCTACGCCCACTGCAGGGCAAAGGCCTCTCCCACGTTCCGCCAATCAACCCGGTCCTGTGCTTTCTGCTGCCACGTTATACCTACAAACTTCTTAATCTCATCTACCCACCTAATTTTCTGTCTCCCCCTCAGGCGTCTGCCATCTCTTGGAATCCAGTCAGTTACCCTTAATAACCACCGGTTATCCTGCCGACGTGCTACGTGCCCGGCCCATATTCATTTCTTCTTCTTAATGTCAACTATGATCTCCTTAACCCCGTTTGTTCCCTGACCCACTCTGCTCTCTCCCTGTCTCTTAAGGTTACACCTATCATTTTCCTTTCCATCGCTCGCTGCGTCGTCCTCAATTTAAGTTGAACCCTCTTTGTAAGTCTCCATGTTTCTGCTCCGTAGGTAAGTACCGGTAAGATGCAGCTGTTATATACCTTCCTCTTGAGGGATAGTGGTAGATTACCATTTATGATTTGATAATGCTTGCCGAATGAGCCCCATCCCATCCTTATACTTCTGGTTATTTCACTCTCACGGTTCGGCTCCGCGGTTACTAGCTGTCCTAAGTACACGTACTCCTTTACAACTTCCAGTGTCTCGCCACTTATCGCAAAGCGCTGTTCTCTGCCAAGATTGTTCCACATTACTTTAGTTTTACGCATATTAATTTTCAGACATACTCTTCTACTTTCCGTATCCAGTTCAGTAATCATGAGCTGTAATTCGTCTCCAGCGTTACTCATCAATGCAATGGAATCAGCGAATCGCAGGTTACTCAGACACTCTACATTAACTCTTATCCCTAACTCTTCCCAATCTAGGGCCCCGAAAACCTTCTGTAAACACGCAGTGACCAACATTGGATAGATCATGTCTCCCTGCCAAGTGTCTCTCCCTGACAAGTACTCACCACCGGTCAAAAATAAATGTGCGTGGTGTGATGACCACACAAATTTCACACTACACACCGCTTTGCGTTCTGACGACCGACGCCACCACTCAAGAGAATAAAATGTGTCTATACCTTCCAATAAAATTCCCTGTCACCTCTGCGTCGTGCGCTACACGGCGCCGCTGGATTGAATTACCTTGCGCAAGACGGTGTAAATAGGAGATCGCTGGGAGAGCCCTCTATCGTGCAGTGGACAAAATTAATGGCTCACGATGATGATCATACTCAATAGTAACGAAAAGCCTTATTGCATTGTCACGTTGCCGTGTCGGCGAAGAAGGAAGTGGTCGGGCTGTTCAAGAAGAAAGCCTTTATTGGGCGAACTTGCGCCCAGGAAATGAAAAGTCAAAGTACGAGCAATGCAAGCTGTAGACTGATAGCAGCGATCACTGTCTTCGGGTGTCGGTAGTCTGATCGTCGGCAGAACGTGTCTTTTACACATCAGTAATATAACTTCTGGTTTCAATATTAGAATCATTGAACAAAATATATGAATGATCACGATTGGAGTTGATTACAGAAGTCAGCAATATAATCTATAAGCTACATCTATCGCAGAACGTCTTGAAACGTTTTACGAGCATTATGGCACCACGTATGTACATCGCAATTTTATCTGCTTTTAAGTTGGCAAATTTCTGATTCCGTATTCGGAATAAAACACATTTCACTCATAGTTGTAAAACGCATAATGAGTTCTTATATGGCATCATTGTAATGTGCAAGCAAAGGTTCCGCTCGGACCCTTTCCCAGAATGAAATGCATATCTTCCAACCCCAGAAACATTTGCAAATATTCTCTGGTGCAACTTAGAACCTTTTTCCTCCCATATTTGCACAAATGTCGCTTGTTAATATTAGGTCAATATTTCACTGAACGTTCCTTTGAATAAACTCTTAATTTAAATATTTAAGCTTTTTTTTTTAACACGAAAGTGTTTTATGCCGGGGTCCACCAAGTACATCCGTCACGGATATGACGTTGATAAAATGGACGCCAATGGGTGAGAAAGAAAAAAACCAAGAAAAAAGATACCCCGCTGGGAATCGAACCCACGACGTTGCGGCCGCGACGGCAAGCGCCCGACGCCCTACCGACTAAGCCAACGCGGGAGATGCTAAGCGCGGCGCGAACGCGCCTTATATTTTTCACACATTCTCTTTCGCGGCGGGCGGAGCGGGGCGGTGCCGCCGTCTGTGAGAGGTGAAAAGTAGTAATGCTTCACGATCGACACTTACTAGCGCTTACTCCGAGATTGCACGCGATATCGGAGGTCATGGTTAAAGCGTCTCGATAGCAGAGAGGTAGACTGGCCGCGCTGGCGTCGCCGAGGCACCCTTGACGCAGTTACGTTCTTTGCCTTTGGCTTCGTGTTGGCGTGCGTCGGATCATCGGAGTAGTGCAGCTTCCACGTGCACCAACGGGATTTCTCCGCCGCCGACTGCTTCAATTGCGAGAGCACCGACTAACAAAACTGCTGCAATATGCGTTGCAGAAAGGACGCGATTTCGACGGGCGAATGTCGTGCCTTGGTGGAGCGAGAGCAGCGCCTGCGAGACAGAGGCCAGCGGGACGCACGCGTTTGCGGCTCAGGCTACGAACCTCTACCTCCCGTGTTGCTGAAGCGCAGTGTGTGATATGTATGCATGAGCACAGGCGTCGGCTACCCATTACTAGAAAGCGCACACCGTGCCGTTTCTCTCCCTAATTGACGACGCTTTGAAGAAGTGCATACCGGGTACCAGTGCTGATTATGAGCTTGTTGATATCATCCTTACGCGGGATTCACGATTCGCAGTGTCCAAATATATGTTCACACCGTCAGCTACCACAACGGTTTAATCATGATCATGGACGTTAGTCGTCGCGATAGAGACATGCTGTCAACATGGGTGCATCCACGTCAAACGGTGCTATAGCTGCCAAACACGAATAGACATTGTACAAGCTCTCATATATCATTACACAATAAGCACTACTTCTGTGAAGACACGTTTCACTTTCGTGTTATACCGATTCCTATGACGGAGGGATCAGCCATGTTTTTTTTACTTAGACCAGCACTGACAATACTTCTGTCGCCAGCGTTAGAGATATTGGCCTTCTACAGTGTTGTGGTAGCCTCGCAACTAAGATGTTCTATGTTTGAGAACGCGCTTTGGTTTGCCATCCAAAGCGTCTACGTTGCGATGTCCGCGAAATGCAAAGAACACCCGTGGACTTCCAAACACATTGTTTAAACAGAGCAAAAAGAGGAAGACACGAGGAGGACTACACAGGACAGGCGCTGGTCCTGTGTAGTCCTCCTCCTCGTGTCTTCGTCTTTTTGCGCTGTTTAAACAATGAAGTTAAACCAACTAGCGCAATTTTGCACGCTGTTGCAGTTCACTTCCAAACACTTTTGGTCAATATCAATGCGGAGTTTCCCACTACGGTGTTCCTCAGAATCATAGCATAGGTTTGGAACGTAATACCACATAACTGCATTCATCAATTTCCTCTCCAGCAGACAGATGTTGTTTAGGTATATCAAACACATCGAACGATAGAAGCGTGTTGTAAACTCACTCGAAGCCAGGAAAACAACCACCAAGAGAGCCATGGTGACCATGAGAACCAAGGCCGTCACCAGCAGGAACGTAGACACATAACCTCCCGTGTTGTCTCTACGGTGACAAGAGAAATACAACAATGGAAATCATCAAGTATTGTCAAAATGGTATTTCTACGGGGTCGAGCAACACTTGGCTTTAGCTTGCTGAATCGTAGGCACACACCTGTAATATTTATTACATTGTCCTGAAAGCCGATAGCCACACTGCGAGCTTGATTGGTGTAGCCTCGACAGACGCCTGTGTACGGTTATTTTCAGAAGCAGTTTCAAGCACTGGCAGGACTCCTTGGTAGAACACTCGATTTACACCAAGAATTTCTCTCAAAATCGTGGTTTTTATTTGTTGCTTCCATAGGGATTTCTCGTTCACCTACAACGCTACCGACACCGGCAACAGATTTTCTGCGACAGGATCTCCATAACGCTATCACGTTAAGATTTCCAAAGTGTATTAGGACGAAAGCCTTAGATGCCTCATCAAACACGAAAAGCGACCATTGTTGTCAATTTACAAAAAATCACCATTCGAAGACATCCCACTGTGCCGTCATCACGGAGTCACATGTAACTATGACGACGTAACTATGACGTCACATAAAGTCGTTATCACATGACACCATCCCTTGGTTAAAGGTTAGCTGATCCCGGATGCACGGCAAAATGATCTGAGGTACAGAAAATTTCCAATGCCTCCAATCGATGAGGCAGTGCAAAACCAGGTTGGGCGCGAAGAGCTTTCGGAAAGGGAAAGGCGGGAGATAACTACACTCAATTGAAGAGAAGATGGCTTTCGGATTTGAGTCGTCTTAGGCACATTTATAAAAGACCTTGTCGCTTTATCTTGCCCTTCCTGCGTTGTTATCGACTGAATCACGTGTGGCGCTGAGCCGTATTAGACGGGCTGAGGTACGTGGGTAGCGCCTAACGTGACTGAAGGAAAGGGCTTCATGACGGGCGTGACGGGCCTCCGTCATTTTTTATGCCATGACCTGTTAACCGTGTTCGCCATGCTGTCATATCCTGTGAGGTCAATTTTGGCAGCACAGGATATGACAGCATCGCGAACACCACATACCAAATTTTACATACCAAATTAAGAATATGACCATGACAGCACCAAGACGTACGCGGATAGATAGATAGATAGATAGATAGATAGATAGATAGATAGATAGATAGATAGATAGATAGATAGATAGATAGATAGATAGATAGATAGATAGATAGATAGATAGATAGATAGATAGATAGATAGATAGGCTCGAAGCGCCATTAATTCGCACAGAAATGATTCGCATTTACTAAACCAGGCGGGTGGCTAAGCCACGTCGAACTTCAAGCGCCCTCTTGCCACAACATCCTAGATTTCTCTAGCGCTTGCTTCAGCCTTCAATTACTTTGTGTTATCGTTGTTTTGTTACTCGTACAATATTGCACGATTCAATTTATGTTTCTTTCTCCACGACGCAACTAAACTGTAGAAAAAAACGGGAAGAAAAGCTGCTCGTAGACAGCTTCACCAGCCCCAAGAAACAGAAAAAAAGATTTTGACCTTTCAGTCTGTAAAAAAAAAAAGAACAGAGTGAGAGAGAGAGAGAGGCAATCTACACAATGCATGAGTTACACACATAGAAAAGAAAGAAAAATACATCAATATCAAATCAAACATGAGAATACGTCTGGGCCTCAATGCACAGGACCCTATTGCATGCGAAGTTTCCATTATTTAAATTTTGAAGCTGAAAGGGGCCCTGCAACACTTTTCTGAGTTATAATAGAACAGTCTTACTATTAGCGCACGACGCTTCACGAACCACATGCCGCAGAATTTTTTTTTTCTAGAATCCGTCAAGTACCAGCCGAATTACAGGGATTTGTCGCACGCTTCAAGCGCTTTCATTCTCCTTTCGTACGAGCGAGCACGCTGAAAGCTACGCGGAGAGAGGAGTAACAAGGGGGCAAGATGATGCCTCCATTCGTCAGCGCGCGTGATGAAGGTGAGCCCCTTTTTTTTTCTAACGCGCGCGACTTTCAGTGCGATCGCGAGCGCGCGGGCACGTGGCGGCATGCCGCGGCAGCCACGGTAACTACGCAGCTCACGATGCTCTAATCAGCCAACGGCTGTGTACTGGGGTATATGGCGCGCTAATTTGAGTCTATGGAATCATTTGTACAGGTAAGAGGGAGCTATTTCTAGCTGACTTTTAAATTTAATTGTAAATTCCAGGCCACATGCTTCTCTATAACGTTTGGCTCGCCTGTTCTCGGGACCTTCGACTTCTTATCGGCAGCGTTTTCTGACCACGCTCAAAAAGTGTTGCAGGGCCCTTAAAGGCGCACATCTCTCGAAAAAGAATTTTCTTTAATCTGTACAAAAAACTGCAGCCGAACGACCAGTTCTGGGCCGTCCGGCAAGCCAAGGATGTCGCCCGAGTCCAGGGACTCCGAGCAGCCACCTGACGCCACGAGGACCAAACTGCCGACCAACTCTGCTCAATAAAGTCTATTTCGTCGTCTTAATCTGTAGCCTAGGGCAATGGATTTTTTTGTGTTTACATATTTTCTTATGCTGATTTCAACTATCTAATCTGTTGTCTAGTGAGGTGCATAGTTTGTGTTCTATTTCATGACAATTTATAAAATGTAGCTCTTTCTGGATCCACTTTTTCTGCCACTAAACTTCTATATGTATGAGCCATTAATGGCTGATATTTCTCCACATTAACAGTAGAATGTCCAAAACTCTCTAGGAAGCTTGTATACACTGTTTTTTATAGTAAAATATTACATTCTCAGAAGTTGTAAACTGGTCAAGGTTCGTAATAATTATGTAAGTGATATATCACGTTTTGAAGGAAATAACGGCACTCACACTTGTGAAGGCATATGTAGAAATATTTTCCTGCAGATCCGGCCATCGGAAGTACAAAAACACGACGTCCAAACTCAAGAAGTTGCCGAAATTTGCATCTTGAGAAGAACGCATTTAAAGGGTAAAATTTAAACATTCTCTATGTGGCAAAGACATGCTTTTTCAAATTATTTCTTCCATTGTGACAGCTTAGGAATCATGGCAACTTTTATCATGTGGCTTTGTGAAGTCCTCACGCGAAATGCAATGACACTCAGCCAGGTGACGTCTTCCAGGGGACTCTAGAAAGCGACAGCTTTCTAGTTTTTAATAGCCAGATTGTCTATTACAAGCTCGTTTTTTTGTTTCTTATGAAAGTAGATAAACTGAACTTCACAAAGCAATAAAAAACATTAAATATGTACTTTTTGGAAAAACAACACGTTTTTCCACTATCATATCTCCTTCTCTGCATTCGCGAATAACAAAAAGATACATCGACGAGAGAGGCCACATGCTCTCACATCGGCCGTCGTGATCAGGTGATGGTGATCAGGTGATGGTGATACTCCAGCGCCCATAGTTCCATCACAGCCGATTCAACGAACCGCGACAGAGAGCCCGTTTCTCTTTGCTGCTTTGGGAGCCTGATTCAGCGTGTATCTGGCGCTGTCACCGGTAACGTCGGCGCCCAGCGACGTCGTGAAACGAAACGCCAGAAAACGCCGGAAAAAACACTGCATGTTACTCGGTCTTAAATTATGGAGGGAGGCTTGACGTTCATGTGCAACGGCTGCCAGATAGGATTCCGTAGCGTCAACGCTGAAGAGTGAAGGCCGGCTTGTGAATGCAGTCAAATTAATATCAGAATGAATCAAGATATCATTTCCGGTTTCGCACATAACGACGTCGGCATTGGCGTTATGTTGACTTGACTCGTAGTCAAGCAATATTAAAGTTGATGCCGAGTGTCACCTTCATTGTTTATGTGTATATCGTGTGTTACCCGACTGCAGCTTTTTGACACGTCTGTACTAATAGGCTAAACGAACGCATTATCGTCAGTGGCAACGCATAGCCGGTCCTCACAAATGAATAAATATTGGCGCGAAAACGACATTTTCCTCAACCGCTTGTGCGTAGAGGGACGAAAGGAAAAAAGCGTTTAAAGCATGTGACAAGTCCCGGCAACTGCCCTCGTTCTCGCGGTACGGATTCGAGAAATTTTTCCAGCAAACGGCGATAGTGAGGCCAATCGATTATTCCTTCAGAACGTTGTTCAGGGCCTCTTTAATAGATCTTCCTTGTCAAAAGAGGAGGATTCCTCTAGGTAATTGCATACTAGAATATAAGAAAACATAGGCTTCCAATCACTTTTTTATCTTATTTTTAATGACTGTGTCGTTCAATCCTGACCGTCACATGAAACCCCTTGTTGCTTTGGTTTTGGAGCAGTTAGTGTCCACTACGCTCCCGTTATTAAGGCGAAAGCCTTACATGCGTCAACAAAGGAATATTGACCGTCGGCGTCTGCTTCTTCGAGATTTGGCGAGAGCTCACGGTACTTCGCGAGACGCGTCTGCGTCGCACGAATGCTGAAAGTATAAAATGTTGGGCAAAAGCAACCTGATATTCAAGTGAATGCGTGCGCAGCTGGCGTATACCAAAAGTAATATGATCTCAAAGTAACGTGTCGTCGTCATAACGCCACAGTCCACCACTTTGCTTCGTCATGATAATGTCACACCATGGCGTCACCGCTTGGTTGAAGGTGGGCCTATCACGGAGACTGTGCAAAACCATGTGAGGTGCAGACACTTCGTAATGCCTCCGTTCCTAGAGGCAGTGCAAAACCACGTTAGGTTCAGAAACCTTTCGGAGGCGGGGATTAATACCTGGACTGAGGGGAAAAAGAAAAAGCTGGCATTCGCCTTCGAGCCACTTACGCGATTGCTAGAAGGACCCTTCGAGTTTTTTTTTTCGTTTTTTTTTTGGTGTGGGTATTGGAAGCTTGTGGAAGCTTATGATACTGTGACAAATAGCTGACCCGGACGGACAAGGTAAGTGTTTCTCCATGCCTTGCATTTGGTTCTCGAGGCGAAAAAGAAGATACTGCAGGCTTAGACTTTAATAGAACGATTTCATAAATACTTGTTAGCCAACGGTGATCAAGAGAACGGCAATGAGCCAGCGATGCATTTGCATAATGTACTTACGGGAACGACATCCAACCTAATCGAATGGGAGATCAGAAAAGACAGGTAAACAAAACACTCTTTCCCACTTTGTCTCAACTGTGGTGAAGGTAGAAAACCCGAGGCACTGCGCCGACCAAAGTAAATATTTATTACACACACACAAAATCGCGTTTCAGCTCCCACGCGGGAGCCTTGTTCACAAGTAAAATGATAATAATTGCTGGCGTTTAGCGTCCCAAAACAACGATATGATTATGAAGGACGCCGTAGTGGAGGGCTCCGGAAATTTCGACCATTTGCAGTTCTTTAACGTGTACCTAAATATAAGCACACAGGCCTCGAGCATTTCCGCCTTTACCGAAAATGCGGCCGCCACGGCTGGGATTCGATCCCGGGACCTTCGGGTCAGCAGTCGAGCACCATAACTAATAGACCACCGTGGCGGTCCGCAAGTGTAATGAAAACATGTGTCCGAACAATTCGCTTTAAATACGCTTCAATATATCACGCAAGCATCGCACATATACTGTAGGTATATAGATTGCCACCACTCCTGTTGAAAGTGCGCGGAGTGGTCTGTATCAAGAGAGATTCAAGATAAAGAGGTCGTGACAGTTCCTTTTCTCTAGCGAGAACACCTGCCTTCCCCCAGCCGATTGCGTGTCCCCCTGAAGCATGCTAAACCAAAGCAATGGATTTAACATTTCCCTCTCTTCAACGTGATAATTGTGCTGCTTAAGACGTCCTTTTGTGTGCGTGTATTAAGTTTTTACTTTGATCGGCGCAATGCCTCGGGTTTTCTACCTTCACCATGTATCATCCCGACGAAACGGGTTTCCATTAAACTTTAAACTTGATTACATGAACTAGTTCATGCAGCGATGCAAGAAACGTCGTTAAAGACTTTTACAACTGATTACGAAGAGAGAAAATGTCAATTAGTGAAATGAAAGATGAATGAATAAATGGTGGTCGCAAAACGCAATTTCGCTAATAAGACCACTTCCCCCGACTGTAAGCTTAAAAGATCTATGCAGCCATCGATTATATGGAGACGTCGTTGATGCATGTAGCCCAGCCACTTCCGAATAATAACAGTCAAATCTTCAGAGATAATTTTGTTATAAAATGAAACATACGTCACGCGTAAGTATGTGTTAGCAATGGTGCTTTGTGTGTATTCGTCTTGAACTAATCGCACTGAGATTGTACGTGACGAGTTTGTTCCACCGCGAGCGTTCCAGATTCACATGCACCACGTGAGGCTGCTGATACCGCCTTGAACTACGCTCTTCTGGCTCATTAATGAGTTTAGCCTTCCTAGAACTTCCTAGACTGCATGTCATTTACATGAATGCGATCCACTATAAACACTATCTGACTCGCCAGTTGTCGCATTCGCGTAAGCTTCGCCTCTGGCTCGTCAAGTTTGGATTGATGGGTTGCGTCTGCCGCTATAAAACATGTATACGGTGTCCTGGTACTAAACCCTGGTTAAGCCATGTCTTCTCTAGGCAACGCGCGAAGAGCACCGCTTCGGTACGTCACCACGACGCGGTACGGAACTTGGCCATTACTGCGGGTTCTGGTGACGTCACAATGTAAAAACATTTCGATAACAACCTAGGCATTTCGTAATCGTCTGGAAACGCAGCTGGAACGCAACCACCGACTGCGACGCGATTGCGGGCTGAGATGGCACGCATTCATTGGCGCACTCTATTGCACTCGAGGGCAGCGACACCGAATCGGGAAAACAGAAAAATGACACTGGTTCATACAGCGATGAAATGCATGTTTTTGAAGAAACGAAAGTAATCGGGTTAGCCGAGCCACTCGGTTTGAGCGCTCACATGTGCGACGCTTACATTTTGCGGATTATTAATTTCCTCGATTTTATGTAAGTTATATCAATGCTCCGGCATCCTCCCAGTGCGACATGAAGTTTTGTCTGATATTTAACCAGTGGCCTTCTCTATGTCAGCTTGCGATGTCCTTCCACGTGGACGTTTTCGCCGTCTCCGTTAGTGCTGCGTACAGCACAACGACAATTATTAGACGAGTGTATTGCTTTGCGATGTCATTGCCTATCCGAGCATGTAACCTGGTTTGTTCTTTGAGGAAGAAGACTCTGTCAGACGTTAGGCGAAAGAACAAGCTTTGGCTAATGGCTTCGCCCAATACAACCACGATACAAACTATGCTGTCACGCTGCCTAACACAAAGAACACAAGAAATGCTTAAGGGCTTGGGACCGTGATTTTATAGTTACACGACTGCAGACACCTTATCGCAAGTGATTGTAATTGCAAGTGATTCGCAGTGATTGTAATTGCAATTGAAATAGCAGTTGATTGTAATTGATTGCAATTGCAGCAAAAACGCACCTTAAGTTCGCAAGATGTATTGGAAATATATGAACATAATGCAACCATTATGTCGCGGTGCGCGAAGCATGTCGTGATGATCCGCGGACGCACTTTGCAATAATAATTGGGTGAATGAATAATCACTAAAGAGACGAGAGTCTCAGAGTAAGTAGCTTATTTGCATCAGGCACGTAAGCCTGTGGTTAGCCCGTTAGCTGTAGGTGATCACAACACCGTTTACTACATTTCAGCACAACTCGTTGGTTGACAGTACACTATAACAAAACAGAAGAATCCTCTAACTCTTTTGGCTCAATCCTAACGTGGCGACGTATGTAGTTCTCCTAAAAGAGGCACGTGAACTCCCATTCGGAGATCAGTATAGTCTCTGCGGGGTGTAGTGGGAGGTGCGACTCTAGAAAAAGAGTTAACGTGTCTCTTTGAAGAGAGTTATACATCTGGCAGCTAAGGAATCAGAAAAAGAATAACGTATAGTCTTTTTTTTATCATAGAGTGTACAGCGGCGTCTGACAACCGCTGTTTTAACACGTTTGATAAACTTACTTTTTCGGGACGTAGAACCCTCTGTAATAAAAGAGAAGAACCAATAGTATTAATGAGGATTTGAATGCTATATAGTCCGAGAAGACGTGTCACTTTATGGAAAAGCTGAATTAGGCAGAAAAAAACAAACGTAGAGAGGGTTTTACTCTTGCGATTCATGAGGCCGAAAAATGCTTCCTGGATATATACGCGCGCGTATTTCTCTCGCGCTCTGTGTTTGCGTGTGCGCGCAAATGGGCGCCACGTGAGTTGTGCGTTTGTTCGCGCATGTGTGTGTACTGTCAGAGTACATGGAGCTGTATATGCGCACTGCCGTTAGCTCGTTCCTGGAGCCGACACAAAAACTGCGCATGTCAAGGAATAAATCTGCTCATTTAAGCAAAGCCCAGCAGCTGCCGATGTCAATGTGACCTCATTATTCAATAAAACTTCATTTGGGCCTAGTTGGTACATATTCCTGAGGTAATAGAAACAGCGCAAACACACAAGACGCCCCACATTGAAATGACAGAGACACACAAGCGCTGTGTGTCAGCGCTTGTGTGTCTGTGTCATTTCTATGTGGGGCGTCTTGTGTGTTTGCGCTGTTTCTTTCACATCATTATTCAATTTCAACGTATCCATGTAGACATTTCTCCCGAACTGCCGCGTGGTGGGTGGATTTCACATTGGCCACCTGACAAGCTTAACTTAAAAAAAAAAAAATGTATGTTGACGGCGGCGCCACCTTGAACCTCGTACAACCTGTAATAAGCTAGCGACATTTGAGACCAAGCTTATATCTGAGGAAACTTTAGAGCACCGAAGATTGATTTAGGTCTTATGACTAGGTCTGCACCCGGAGTACTGCTACAGATTGACAAAGAACCCCTCAGCGAGCTCACCGGGGTTGCCTAGGACGCAAGGTGTCGCGCTGCTAAGCTCAAGGACGCGGGTTCGATTCCCAGCCACAGCAGCCACATTTCGGTGGCGGTGAAATCAAAGAACAGCGGTGCACTTAGATCTAGGTGCAGGTTAATGAACCCTGAAGGGGCGAAATTATTCTAGAGTACTTCGTTTCGGCGTGCCTGATATTGTTATCGTAGTTTTTGCATTTATAACCCCAACAGTTATTCTCAATAAGCCTGACCGAAACAAGTCGGCCATGCGCCCCGGCTTGCACTGAGCCCCGGCGTGCTGTGATTAACAGAGGAGCAGCCAGAGCGTGATGTGGTATCATAGAATGCCAGTCGTCGGGTGTTGTATCTTCTGCGACTTCCCCCCCCTTACATTTCCGATTTGAATCAATCGAAAATTATGATGCACCTCACGGTCATCTTAGTTAAGTACTAACATTTACCGAAAAGCACTTTCTTCTGAAGTGCTTTCGTGCAGCTGAAAGGTGCTTGACGCCGCTGTCGTCTTGATGCGACTGCATGAAGGTTGGACCAGGCGATAAAATATCGCTGTCACCATACGGTTCGTCGCACGACAAATTCCTGTGAACGGATATATTCCGCGTAATGTCATAGACGGATAGCTCAGATAAGCTCATGGATTCCTTGTTCATAACACAGTCCTCTTGCAGGGCGTTGAATAGATAGAAATCCAAAAGAATGTTCATTTTGAGCGAAACGCTAAGGAAATGTAAAGATGTAAGCTGCCATGTTTACTCTAATTTTGGCTTACATCTTTAAAATTCTTACTGCGAGACTTCTCTGCTCTGCTTTTTTACGGATTGCACGCTGCTATCGCGCATTAGAAGCGTTGTGATTTCACATGGGTTACCCCTAGGTGAGCAGCTAAAACGCCGTCCTGGTGCTGGTCTGCCGCTTCGTGCATAGGCCAGACCTGCGGCATGCTACCGTCGCTCATGTCGCACGACGAAATCCCGACTGAGCTCAGCGCTTCGTGTTGCAGCCTCCGATTTTTTGGCTGGCAGCGAAGGCGGGAATTCAACAGACTGCAAAGAGGCTCCAGGGCACCCGTGTACGTGGTAATTAAGGTTGCGAGAAAGAAAATATACGCGGTCACTCACCAACCATGGTGCTGAGATGGTATCAAGAAGTGGTGTACAGAATAGGCTGCTGGTCTCCTTTGCACCGGTGGACTACGCCTGTAGCGAAAAGACTAGTTCCGCAGACGCGAAGGATCGTCCGTTCACTTGCCAATATGGAGGCGAACTGCCCGATCGCTGAACGTGCGCACGCGCTCGTGCCGTTTTTGTTGTCGTTTTCTCTGCACAAGTGGCACATAACCGTTGCGGGGCATGGGTCGTGTTGTTGCCAAAACTGCACGCATACAAACCCCAATGGGCGCATTACCCTGTTTTTCTGAATGCACCCCTCAATCTATGACGATTTTTAAGGCGAACGTCATAGATCGATGTGTTTTAAGGTCCTGTGAGGTACAGAAAATATAACTTGAGCGAGCAAGCTCCGCGTTCACTTCCTTTTTTGCGGCTTTCATGTGAGTAAAACATAAAGAAACGCACGAGCGCAAGAGCTACTGACCACTACGTCTTTACGTGACTAAACAATAACAGAATGCGATCGACATCAGTAAAAAAAAACCCGCATTTCCCCGAAGGGGAGTATGAGGAAGTGCGAAGCACGGGGTGATGCTATGAGGGGGCGCGCGCGACTAAACTGCAGAGCCGAGCGAAGGAGACGGCAGCGAGAGAGCACGCGCCAGCCGACCCACGGAGGTCTGGCCGTTTTTAAGTGCAAAGCACTTTTACTGATGATGATGATCTGTCTTCTGAACTCGTTCCAAAGAACCCGCAACGCATTCAACTTGTTGGCGGCGTTGCGCACGCCCGAGATGGGGCTCAGGTTGTTGTCGAACCACAGTCGATCGCACACCGCGCAGCTATATCCGAAGCTGCCGTCCAGGAAGTCTCGCTTGAAGCGCGCGTCCGGCCGATCGAATTCGAGGGCCCGCGCTCGCTCACGCATCGCGCGTCCCCGCGCCAGATCGGCTTCGGGGTGCTCGGCTCGCTTCGCACGCTTTCGTTCGGCGTCTCGCCGCCGGCCTTCATCACCACAGGCAATGCGCGGGGCGCGCGCAGCCACGGAGCGGAGGGCGGAGCGCGCGCAGTCACGTGGGGCGTGACGTCGCTGCGCCGTTGCTACAGACGCCCTCTCCGCTCCTCGCGCCGTTGCTATGGGACGGCGGATTCAGGGTCGCTTATAAAGTGCATTCGCACTTAAAAAAGTTACAGTTTCGCCGCAATGGCGAAGCAATGAATGCGATAGCGACAAATTTTAATGTAATGCGAAGAACGGAAAGCAGCTCAACATTTCCAGCGCGTCCCTCAAGCGCATAGGACGCACGTAAAGAACACACACAGGACAGACCGGAAGCTTAGTTTCCCATGGCGACATCGTATTGATGCTGTTTTATGCGTTTGCTGGAATTACCAGTTTCGGCAACATAGGTAGCATCGCAATAACTACACGGTATTTTATACGCGACACACGGTTACCTCGATCTTACTAAGGGGTTTTTTACGTGCATGAGTGACCTGTGCAACTAACATGTTGAAGTCTTCTAACTCTCTTGCCACAGCCTTGCTGACTCCGTGCGCATACGGGATATGACCGCATGCTGGCACTTCTTTTTTGTGTCCGCTTGGCGTTTGGGCGCTCAGGCAGGACGGTCCTCCTCCCTCATCATATGAGGGGGTAACCATTACTCGACAGGTCTTTCCGTTTTGAGGACAGTTCTGCTCTACGGCTTGTAGGGATCGAGTAAGAAAAGGAAGCGCAATCGAACAGAGATTACACGACCGAGCGCTTGTGGCCCTTGGGGTGTACAGAAGGGAAATTTCCCCGTGGGGGTGGGCTTTCGATCGACCGTTGTGGTGAAACCTTTGATTGTGATAGAAGTACCAGCAGAGGCCCTGAAATGCCAAGCGGCCTATTAGTAAATTTTTCCTCTTGGCAAATACTCCATTTATTTCACTACGTGTGCTCTAGTGATTATAATGCAGTGATCAACGAACCAGAATAAAATGATCGTCGGTACTCTAAATCAAATTTTGTACTTCGCTCATATCGCGATACAGTTTGTGATAGTGCTCTACAGCTTCGCTGACCAATCTTGTCAGCAGGCACGAACGTCGATCAATGTTTATCAAATGAGCTATCTTGTCAGCTCTCGTTGGCCCTCTACGCTGCGATGCCCTCGTTTACAGGTTAAAAGTTGTAGCATCACGGGCTTTTCGAGTCTCCAGGACAGTACTACTCTTAGCGTCTTCATGTCCAAAGCTCTCCACGTCTCCGTGGCCTCGATGGTAGAAAAGGTCCACCTACATTGACGATGCAGCAGTTTTCCGTAAACTCTCTCGCTCTGCGCGACCGCCAAAAAAACCGATATGACAATGGATTATAGGCCATTACCTCCCAGATGACAGCTGCATTACAACGAACCTTGCTTGATCCCAGGTCAGAGTTTTATCGGCCATGGCGAAATTCATGGAGCAGGCGGCTACAAGTGCGGTGGCGGTCTCCTTCGGTATGGGTGGCCGTTGGTGTACTCCCAAGTATCCGGACAACCTCCCAAATGTTCCTGGAAACTTTTCACTCGGTCATCAGTGCACGACGATCTCGCATGGAGGTGGTCCGGAAGGGCACCAAATTACGACCATTGCTGAAGTAAGTGCGCAAATTGTACTTATTCAGTGGAACGAATACCAAGTGACACACTCTACTATCTTCCAGACCACTCTGTCATGCGCAGGTGCGAGTTGCCCGAAAACCCTCATATAAGTAACATAAAAGGCATGAAATGTTTTAAGCTAAGAATTGCATGCGATGCAGTGAACATTATGGCATGCCACTAAATAAATTGGAGTGGCATAATTAGCAGACATTTTTATAAACAACAATTACATTGAAGAAAGTCATCAGATCAGGCTCGTTGCAGCACCTGGCGGATCATATCGAGCTGTATATAACGGAGTGGACACTAAGGAATGTCAAAATTTAAAATACTCTAATGGGCCATGAGCATTTGGCGTGTTGAGGTCACTTACTCATCTCCGCACGCTCTGTTGTTGTCCTTCTTCGCGTGCGCCAGCTGTACCCCGGGTTAAACCACGTTCGCATCACGTACGCTACAGCACGGGGCTCCCGTAGGTTGCACTTGTTCCTGCGCGCATCAGGTGTCGCACGCCTAACCTTTCCTCGTGCCCACCCCCGTTTAGGAGCGCGCGCCACTTTACGTCACCAGTTGCTCTTCTGGGTGTGTCGTGGAACAATGAACTAGAAAAGAAGTAGCGGGCTCGCTGGCGTCGAACAGTCACGTAATCAAAGATGACGGCTTGATGACGTCATGATGTGACGTAATCATGGCATCGCGTAAGATGAGGTCACGTGATGACGCCATCAAACGACATCATGGCATGGTCAAATGTGGCAATCCCGGAGGCATCGCAAGAACAGCTGAGGTGCGGAAATCTTGCAATGTTTTTGACCCTGGAGGCAATGCAAAACAACGTCAGGTACAGGAAGCTTTCGAGGGGATGAGGGCAAGGAATAATACATCGACTAAGAAGAAAAAAACGACTCGTAGTTAGGGCCAAGTTTACCAACACAGATAGTGCTAGTGTCACTATCAGGCCTCTAAGTTTTGCTTTAGGGTCGCTTTACTTTCTCCGTCTATGAAGAAAGCTATTTGATATTTCTCATATAGGCAGGTCCATATAGAGTTAAGTCTCGGCAGCGCTGTTAGTTACTGTTCGGCAAAATGGCTTTTCATTGTTACCATACAAAATATTATATCATCAGTGTGTTTGGCACTCTTTGGGCACAGTTGCCCTTGCGCAAAAAAAAAGAAAAAAAATCTAATATAATCATCATAATTACAAATATTGTAGGCATCTATTATGCACTTCTTCCTCATCTCTGTATTATTGTAATCATCATCACGCGTTTGCCTTTCATCATCATCCCCGACTTCTTCCGAAGAATATATTTCGAGACTTGCGCAGTGTCGCCAGCGCGCTCGCATGAACACACAAGCCACGCAACAAGCCAGGAAGCTCGTCTACGACACATCTCATCGCGTTGTCGCCTTCCGACCTGGTGACGAGGTGTTGCTTTTGACTCCACTTCGCACACCTGGTCTGTGTGACAAGTTCCAGCCTCGGTTTATCGGCCCATACATAGTTTTGGAGCAGACTTCTCCTGTAAACTATCGCGTGACACCACTTGTCGTCCCTACTGACCGCCGTTACCGCAGTACCGAGATTGTTCACGTTTCTCGGATGAAGCACTTCACGCGACGTTCCTCGTCGCCTTGACTTGCAGCGGCCAGGCTGGCCGCTTCCACGTGGGGAGAATTAGTGTAGGCATCTATTATGCACTTCTTCCTCATCTCTGTATTATTGTAATCATCATCACGCGTTTGCCTTTCATCATCATCGTCTTCGGGTGTGTGCCCTTGATCGTCGTGGCCGTGGCGCTTGTTCACTCTCGACGTCGCGACGAAATAAACCTCGTTACGACTGAGACGTCATAATATATTCGCGAGTCGCTGTTCAAGGCAGTACTGCTTCTCTGCGACAGCAGCAGTATGTCATATTCTTAGTTATTTAGGCTTAAATACTGCAGCACATGGCTTTGTGTTTATAGCCACTCATGGCTCAACAATACAATGACTACCATGCGAAGTATTACCGAAGTATTACTCACAGTGGTTGGCTTCAATAGTACATAATATAACAAAGGGTATTGACCGCTTTAATCTGCATTTTATGTAGCTCTACGCCCTTCGTGTTATCTTTTTAGAGTCATATATGACGTGTCCAACGACTTGAACAAAGGATACTGTGGTTATGTTTTTGTATCTTACGGTTGCTTCTAAACAATGTTATAGAGCCGTGACTTTAGTCTTCTGCAAATACCGTAAAAAAAAATCGAAGGATGTTTTGTAACTGGTGGTTATTAGGTTTATGGTGCATGTGCTGTACGAAGGCATGATGTTTATTCACTGGTGTGAATGATGTTTCGGTGCGCACATTTTCACATGTCATTTCATACTAGACATGACATCTTGGCCTAATAAATAAATACTGTCGCCATATAAGTGCTATCTGACAGCGTATCTTTAAGCCCAGCACCTTAGCAATGTCAACAGATCACAAGAAAAGAGAACCTAGGATACCAGTCAGACAACCAACGCTTAGTCTATAAATTCTTCCTAACTCTTCGTTAATACGCGCCTAATGCACAGTGTACCTATGAGCTGCACTCACTCCGATCTCCGGTTGCCTTGCGTAATCACACAATAAGGCAGCTTGAGATGTCTGCAATTGCTGTAGGTTGGCATAAGCCTCGAGTTCAGCACTGGTCGCGCACATTACGTCAACATGAATAATTTCGTAACGCTGGCATGCTGCTCTCGCTTCACACTTGAAAGACCCAAATGTAGCAGTGAATCTGGTTATGTATTTTTTCTTCTGTTGCTGTTTCTAACCAGTTCTAAGGTATGTTAACTATTAGGAACTGCGTTAGCTGATCATTACGTATGAAAATTTACTTATAGCGCCAACGAAACAGTAAATCGGATCGACCGTCTGTGTGAAGTATCTTACCCTTGTAACGTGCCATAGGCAGGGGCCGCTGAAAACTGGATTAGCAACACCGCTGCAATCTGAAACAATGCGCCTATTTAAAACCTCATTGTAAACTTCAAAGTATAAGAAGAGCGCTTAAAGCTGCCGGTGCATGATCAGAAGGACGTTCAGTACCGGCTCAACGTATTTGTACAAGATTGTCAAAACCAATCCATGGTGTTTTCAACTTACGCCCTCGACAATTCAGTGAGGCACGGCTTTCCATGTTCGTCTCGCATGTGCCGAAAGTTCACTGGTTAACAACGGAGAAATATATGAGCCACGTGCCGGAAGTCTGCGCGAGTCGAAGCTGAATGTTTCTTACAGGCTTGCGCGCAGCGTTTTGTAACTTGGCCGTCGAAGCTGTTTACGTGTTCTGTTTGGACCATCTTCGCAAAGTACTACTTTCTTCTCTGCCAACAGGTCTGTGCAAAGTCGAACTACATGAGCAATCTCCACTATGACGAAACATTCCAGGCTGAGTTCGCGTACGACAAGTCGGAAAACATGCTGTTCACATACTACAATTCCGCCTCAATTCGCTTCAAGGTGAGGGGACCCGGTTAACATAAGATGCGTTGACTGGACTTTTTTTGTGGTATTGTTTGTCTCATAAATTGTGGCACTTTTGTACGGTGTGGGAATGGACAGCTCTAGCCACGGAGCAAGAATTCTTGAGGAGGCGAAAGTGCGCTCGCTAGGGCGTCCTAGTAAAGTCACAGAATCGGGCATAGCACTGACGCGCCCTCTGTCGTGAGAGTCCGCCAGCGGTGAAAGAAAAACGCGTGCGTCGTGCTCTCCGACGAAGCTGGCTGGTACAAGGCCATTCGGCGCCAATTCGCCGATCGCGCTTTACACCGGAATGGGTGCGTTTCCTGTGCGTCCTCGCCGGCTCCAAATTTTTTGTTGAACTAACGGCAAAAAATGGCGTCACATACAGGAAAATTACCTGATCCACATGTTCTGTATAAAGCAAAACTTGTGATTTTTGTTAACGTGAACTCGATGGATGGATGGATGAATAAACTTTATTTCGGTCCCTCGGAACGCGCCCTAGCACGTTGCGGGCCGCTCCCACGTCGGAACAGAAAGACCAAGTCTCTCTGCTGCGTCGCGGGCCCGTTGGACTGCCCATAGTTGTGCTTCGAGTCCGGAGCTTGTAATAGCTTCTTCCCATTTTGACGGCGTGATGACTTCGCCGCCGTGTAACGCGGGACACCGCCAGAGCATATGTTCGAGATTAGCGATATCTGCGCATAATGAACATGCATTAGTTGGCTGTATTTCAGGATAGATCTTGTGCAATAGCGCGGGGTTAGGGTACGCCCCGACTTGAAGTAGCCTGAGTGTCAGAGCCTGTGGTCCGCTTAATTTTCTGTGTGGTGGAGGGTACTGTCTCCGCCCCAGGTAAAAATGTTTGGTAATTTCGTTATACGAGGTGGGCGGGTCCCGATTCTCCAAAACCTCAGCGCGCCCTATGGTAGCTACGCGGTCTACTAGTCCTCGCGCAGCTATGTGGGCCGACTCATTGAGATTGGGCGGGGCTCCCTTGATCTGTCCCATGTGAGCTGGGAACCAGACGAGTGTGTGTGGCTCGATGTTCTTGTCCCGGAGGATCCGCAAGGCCGGTTCCGAGATGGTGCCCTTGGCAAATGCTCTAATCGCTGATCTCGAGTCGCTGTAAATCGTGGACCTCTTGTTGTCCAGCAAGGCTAACGCAATCGCAGCTTGCTCCGCTATTTCGGCTGCTGTCGTCCGGACCGTTGTCGAGTTCGTGATTATCCCCTCGTGGTTGATGCTCACTGCCACATACGCCTTCCCCTCGGGATACCGGGCCGCGTCGACGAAGCAACAGTCCCCGGCCTGATCGTGAGCCCTTTCTAAAAGAGCCTTTGCCCTGGCCCGTCTCCTACCATCGTTATGCTCGGGGTGGACGTTTCGCGGGATGGGGACAACGGTGATTCGTCCTCGCTGTTCACGAGGAATGCTGCAGAAGCGAGACTCGATTTCCGTCGCTGGAGTCCCCAACTCCCGCAGAATGTTCCTACCGGAACGCGTGGTGGACAGCCTGGCGAATTGCGCCCTCTCCTGAGCCTCCGCAATTTCTTCCAGCGTGTTGTGCATTCCGAGACGAAACAGTCTCTCCGAGCTTGTGTACATAGGGAGCCCGAGAGCTCTCTTGATGGCCTTCCTGATTAACGTGTTGAGCTTGTCACGCTCCGCTCTCTGCCAGTTGTGCATGGCTGCAACGTAGGTAAAGTGGCACATCACAAAGGCGTGCACCAGCCTTACGAGATTATCTTCCACAAGTCCCTGTTGCCGGTTGGCAACCCTCCTTATAAGTCTGATGGCATTGTCCGTTTTTCTGGCGAGTCTTGTTACCGTCAGGTTATTGGAGCCGTTCGATTCTATAGTCATACCCAGAACCCGGAGGGAGTCCACCCTGGGGATGATGCAGCCTTCACCTGTTCTAAGAGTGATGCTGACGTCCTCTACTGGCTTCCAACCTTTCGGTTTGGGGCCCCTGCGCTTAGGCCTGTACAGCAGGAGTTCCGATTTCCGCGACGAGCACCGAAGACCAGTCGGTTTTAGGTAGTCTTCCGTGACTTCAATAGCTTCCTGTAGCACCGCCTCTATTCGTCCATCGCTGCCTCCAGTACACCATATGGTAATGTCGTCGGCATAGATCGTGTGGTTAATTCCGTCGACTTCGGACAGTCTTTTAGACAGACCGATCATGGCGAGATTAAAGAGGGTCGGGGATAAGACTGACCCTTGTGGCGTCCCTCTGAAGCCAAGCCGGACCGGGTCCGAAACTAGATCGCCCATTTTGAGAATAGCCTCTCTGTCTGTCAGGAATGATTTCGTGTAGTCGTGGAAGCACTTGCCAAGCCCGATACACGAGATCTGACTCAGCACGAAGTGGTGGAGAACGTTGTCAAATGCCCTCTCCAAGTCCAGTCCCAGTATTGCTCTTACGTCCCTTGTGTTGCGATCGATGACTTGGTCTTTGATGAGCTTCATGGCGTCTTGCGTCGAGAGGCCCGGCCTGAAGCCGATCATATTGTGGGGGTAAATGTCGCGGTCCTCCAGGTATCGGGAAACCCTGTTCAGGATGGCATGTTCAGCCACCTTACCCACGCACGACGTGAGCGAGATGGGCCGGAGGTTGTCGAGGCTGGGAGGTTTGCCCGGTTTCGGGATGAGGATAGTGGTGGCCGTCTTCCACATCTCCGGGACTCTACCACTCCTCCACGCCTGGTTGATGGCATCCGTCAGGTACTCCACCGACCTGTCATCCAAGTTTCTCAAGGCCTTGTTCGTGATCTTATCTGGACCCGGGGCCGACCTGCCGTTTAGGTCGTGCATGGCCTGTCGGATCTCCTCGATTCCAAATTCCGCGTCCAGTTCCGGGTTAGCGCCCCCCGCATAGTCAGGGGCGGGAGGTGGCGGGCCGGAGGCGATTGGTAGGTACTTCCCAACCAGTTCTGCCAGTACCTGATTGTCCGACGATCCTTGCCTAGCTGCATGAAGTATGCGAGTCAGTGTACATCTCTGGTTCGATTTGGTGTTGTTCTCGTTCAGCAGGTGCTTTAGGAGGTTCCAAGGGCCTCCCCTCCGCATCTGTCCGTCTACCGAATTGCAAACCTCGTCCCATTGCTGCTTAGAAAGGACCTTACAGTGTTCCTCAATGCTTCTGTTGACCTCGGCTATCTTCTTGCGAAGCCTGCGATTGAGGCGCTGCCCCTTCCACCGGGTCAGGAGGGACTGTTTGGCCTCGAGAAGATGAGCTAATCTGCTGTCCATCTTTTCTACGGGGAGGTCCGTGGTGATTTCCTTAGTGGTAGCCTGGATGTCCTCGCAGATCTGCGCCGTCCAGCGTTCAAGGTCGAGCTTCTGCTCGCCCTCAGACCTCTCCTCTCTTAGCTTGCGGAACTTGTCCCAATCGGTCACTCGGAACTTGTGTTGTCTTGTCCGTCCAACCCGCAGGACAGTGGCCAAGAGGTAGTGGTCGCTACCAAAGTCGACGTTGAGGTTAGTCCAATTGACTTCCGCACGAGGCTAGGTATAATTTTTAAGACCAATGCCTTAGATGCCTCAATAAACGCGAAAATTCACCATCGACGTTAGCGTCCCACGTCGGCGGCGTCAATATGAGTGATGCAAAAAATCGTCATCATGTGATGACTTCCCCACACGACGTCCTCATGACGTCACAAATCGCCAAAATTCGTGAAGTCATTGCGTCACTATGACGTCATGATGACGTCACATGACGTGACGTCAGCACATGACCTCGTCGCTTTGCACTGCCTCAGCGATCGGCCCACCGATGACGGAGGTAGCGCAAAAGCAGGTGAGGTGCACATAGCTTGCAATGCCTCCGATCCTGGAGGAAGTGCCAAAACACGTTTGGTGTAGAAAGCTTTTGCTTGTGGGCTTGGCAGGATAGACACATCGAGTGAAGAAAAAGAAGGCGGCTTTTGCCTTCGAGTCGTCTAATTCTAATGTGTAAGGGATCCTGCGAGTTTTTTCAACGAATGATGCGACTTACTCTCCGAGAAGTGCTTCTCGCAAGCGTACTCACGAGGCGTGAGCTCTCGAACTTTCCTCGGTGTAGCATGAGCCCGCGTTTCCAACGCCACCGGGTCACTAGGAACTTTGAAGGTAAGTCCCTTCTCCTAGCAGGATATAATCCCACTGTTGCGCAAACATGCCAGCGAGAAGCGAGGGGCCCATGCATACGGCAGACGTCTGTTCAGGGGCCACTACTAGCAGCTCATTTCAAGCCCTGTAGGGCCTATGATTCAGGCAGTATGTAATAATAACTGCAACTAAGATGTTTCTCGCATCTACCAATTTATGTTACAGACCAAAATCTGAGAAAATTTTCAATGTACGAGGCGGTATCACGATTTTTATCCGTCACGTCCATAGAAGAGCATGTAAGCGATGGCAACACGCTGGAAGCGCCATCTGTCGTGCTGGGACAAAAACCGCATTTTCTCCGTGACGCTATCGCGCCGCCCTCGCGAACAGCCTGCTGCCTAGAAGATTCTCCTCCTCAAATACTTCTTTCTCCGTGGCTCTAGCAAATGTCTTCCAGTGCTTATAAACAGTTTAATGACCTATATAGATACATTACGGCTTTCACTTTAAAGGGGTCCAGAACCAGACTTCCAAGTTATCATCTAGTGATCACAGTATCGGAGTTTGTTGCCTCACAAACTAATTGCCGTCAAATTTCGCGGCAATCAAATTCCGAGGCAGTAAACCCTTTTAAGCACTTTACTTAAGCATTAGCTTCTCTCGTTCGGACGAGAGCACGGGAAGCTACTCAGGGAAGGACGACACAGGGGAAATAAAGGCCGAACCGCACGTATGCTCCGAAACGCGCGCAGCCCGGGCGTGTCCATTGAGTTATGGTGGTTTCCACCCAGACACTACGCGCGAAGGCGCACGCGAGCGCACGCTTCCTCATACGTGCAAGACATCGTTTCGTACAAAATCACTGATAGTTCCTCAGAATACTTACATAACCTCGGTCTGTTAACTTTTTATTGTTACTTGTATGCAAATTTTTACATGCATGCAAAAGTAAATAAGAACTTTAATTTTTCACATAATGTGTATCATTATCCGTCGGTCAAGCCGGTGCTGGTAACAGCCATGCCACATTTGCTTATTTGCAGGGTTCTAAGCGCTTCCGAACGTGCGCGGTTTCAAGGTCGACATCAGATCGCCGCTAACGCTCGCGTACCGAGCGCGTTTTGCCGCGGTTTCTCCGTCTGCGCATGCGCGGCCTCCGGAGCGCGTACAGCGCGCGCTCGGGCGGCGTACGTGTGGTTCTGCCTTAAGCCACGTCAAGGCGAGTCATGGAAAGCGATCGCTGTCTCCTGTTATGATTCCTCTGCGCCGTAGTGCCTATAGTGTGTGCTGGCGGCACGTGGCGTCACCTCCTGGCAAGAAGAATCACAACCTTTGATGTCAACGCCACTCCTGATTTATGTCAGCTATCAGCCAATAGCAGCAATCTGCTGCTTGACCGCGTACAGCTGGCACTTAGCCCGCCAAGTGATGTTGGGTCTTCTGTATGAAGAGAGGCACTTGAGAAAGCGGGAAATTCGCACTCCGCCTGCAAACTCTACATGCCACGCATAACTGCAAAATTTCTCCGAACTGCTCACCGCAGTGTTTGCTGTTAGTAGAATGTGTTGTTTCACCAAGACCCGGGTGGTTCAGGGCCCCTTTCAGCGCAGGCATTGCAGGGCGACAAGTGCAAACGCGTGCACATAGGCACATATAAAGGCGCTAGAAACGATAACAAGCCGGTATATTTTATTGCCATAATTCCGGAAATGAAAGATGGCCACACTGAAATATACAGGAATGCTTTGTGTACGTCATAATTTATATCCGAAGAAAAAAATAACGGAACTTGCAAAAATATTCTAAGTAAGATTGGCACTCAGCAAGAGACAGACCAGACGCGCTGTTAGAAGCAGTGTATATGACATTTTGAGCAAGTGAAGTGCGAAGATAAAGAAACGGTGTGACAGCCGTATTCTAGTAGGACCGCTAAAAATCAGCTGATTAACTGTATATACGAATCTATGCTGGCACGGTACCCCTCTGGCTAGCTTTCGATATTTTCCATTTCTACCGGCGTTTTAATGGATACAGACATACAAAAGAGTCGGGCAGATTGGCGTGCCATGTAGTTTTTTATTGAGGAACATGTCCCCGCTCATAGAAAACTCGTCAGCTTCAATACGTTACGCCGCATTGAGCTGTAATGGCGTGCAGACAAACCGTTGTTTCGCGTGGTCACACTCAAAAACCGATCAGCAACCTTCTAGCACTTCAATAGGAAATCTAATGCTGCTTGTCTTCGGAACTATGTGGCGTCATTACTCCTTCATAGCTTGTGCTAGCCCCTCGAGAGCACATAAATCACAACGCGTTCCGTTTGGTTGCAGAAAGTAACAAGAACACATGCCAGCAGTGATGAACTTAAAAAAAAAAGCTGAGTGACGGCACAAAAAAGAAAGGTTCATCTGCTATGTGTTATCTGTCTGATAAGGGTAAAGCGAGCCGCGTACACTTCGCCGCCACCGTGCCCCCGTCGAACTGGGCGCGTGACCATTTGGACAAAGAAAGCGATCTCTACCGCAAAGGGTAGATGTAATCAGGGGGGGGGGGGTAGCTGTTCTGGACACTGTCAAATTCCGTCATTGGTGAACTCTGACTGGCCCATAGGGCTTTCGGATACGGCCTTTCTGATTGGCTTAAAATGCCTCCATTACAAGATTTGGCAATGTGACGGTGTTCTACACTGTTCAGAATAGCAACCCAGCAATTCCGCTGCAAGTGGCTAAAAAGACATGGCTACGAGCGTGACGCGCACGCGCACTGCGATGTTCGACACCAGACGCTCAACGTCAGGCGGCACGGCGATGCAGTTTTATCCGACAGCAGTCACTAATCGTGCGTCCCGACTTATTTTGCGGCCGCTTCTACAGGCTGTTTCACACTTAGGGGAAATCTCGGAGCGCGTGGCATCGTGATGCGGCCAACGCTGCAACCAAGCGCCGTCAGCAGCTCACGCGTGCGCAGATGTACAACTCTACACCCATGAAGCGTCTGCGCACGCGCGAGCTGCTGCCGGCGCGCGATTGCAGCGCTAGTCGCATCGCGATGCCAGGCGCTCCGAGATTTCCGCTAAGTATGAAACAGCCTGTACATTTCTTCTGCAGTGAGCCCTTTCTTTTGTATTCTTCCGACAAGCTGTCAAATTCCATCTGCAGTAATGGTTGCTGCGACCTGCCGTGGAAGATGTTTTGTCGATATTCCTTTAAAAGGAATGTACTGCCAACAGAGATCGCCACTCTGTTTGGTCACGTTTTACCGTCGGCTGGCCATGTGAAGCACATCTGCAGAATCCTGAAATTCCAGCTTTGCCGTTGAATTCGGCTGCTGAACGACTGTTTACGTGTGCTTACCTACCAAACGGTCCCCGAGTGGATTGGTGAATGGAGGATACGATTGTATCGGCAATGGACGGCCCAAACGGTGGAATCTTTGTGGAAGTGTGTCCTGCTGAGTCTACCCAAAGATAAGCCACGAGACAGGCCTAATGGTGAAGGTCTTTTCGTATTAGGCGTCACTGAACATCAAGCGAAGATAAGCGGCATCCAGAACAAGTGCTCAAAGTTCGCTTTGCAGACTGAGGTGGCGGCGCACGAATTGCTGCCGTTGAATCTACAAGTGGCGAGAAAAGCAAATGGCGATGACCGGGAAAGTTCTCCTGGATGGTTTAAACTGCCTGCTGCGAACTGCCAAATGGATGCGCACTCGAGCTTTGTGTCAACTCCAGCGCTGTGTGCGCCTGCCTTCTTTCTCGTGCCGCATGTTTTCGCTGGAATTTCTTCAAGTAACTGGCACCCGAGATACAGCCCCTGGAAGCGTAAGGTAAGGTGAGAAACGGCAAGGCGCGTGCTACCCTGAACACAGTGACAACCTGTGCTTATGCATAAGTACGAAGTGTCTGTCTGTCAGAACGTTGTTTGAGTATCTCCTGCCTTTTTTCGATTATAGTTTGCAAACGTCGCTTCCGTGTTCGTCGGCGATGGACGTGGACCACCACGGACGCATGCCAAGTCCGGCGGCGTCGGCGGCGGCCACATCCAGGAAGCGCACGGGCCCCTATAGCGACTCTGACAGCGAGGGCACTCATGTCTACTCACTGAGCAGCGAGGAACCTTCCGACGACGATTTTGAGCTTGTAATGAGCCGTAAGGCGAAGAGGCGGAACACCAGAACCTCTTCGTCATCGAGTACGTTGAATGAGAGAGCGCAAAGGAGACTCGTGACCAACACCATCCTTTTCGTCCCTGAGGTACCGGACGGCAACATGAAGCGCCTCAACAGGCAATCTGTTTCGGCGCTGCTGGAAGGACTGGTGCCAAATGAGATCACGGACATCCGAGTGAACACGCGTAAGAACGTCTTGGCGATCGAGGTTTCAAATGCTGCCGCACTTAACACACTGCGCAACGTCACCGAGCTGGGTGGAATGAAGGTTCGTTCCTATATTCCGTTGGGCTCTAGCGTCGTCACTGGAGTGATCTACGACGTGGATACTGCCATTCCCAGCTCCGACTTCGATATCCTTGTCAAGCCGGCAAATGAAGCCAGCGTCATCGCAAAGGTTTTCCGGTTGGGCAACTCGCACTGCCTAAAGATAGTGTTCAAGGGCGACTCTCTTCCTTCGCACGTAAAGGTGGGCCATTTTCGACATCCTGTGCGACCTTTCATACCGAAGCCACTACAGTGTTATAACTGCATGAAGATGGGCCACGTGAAAAGCGTATGCGAAAACAAGACAGTGTGTTCTCGCTGCGCCAAGACCCATTCTGCGGATGAATGCAAAGCAACTATCCTCAAATGTTCGAATTGCGATGGATCTCATGCAGCTTCGTCAAAAGAATGCCCAAAAATTCAAAGGGAAATTGCAGTGTTGAAACAAATGGTGAGAGACCATTCTTCGCATCGGGAGGCTGCCAAGACCGTCAGAAAGAGGCGACATCGTCGCCGCAGCTCTTTAAAGAATGCCACAGACTCTGCATCGGCCGCGCCCCTCCACCACCCTTCTTTTTCACCGCCCTTGCCTCCAAGACCGAAGGCGGCCAGCGCGACCAACAAACCGACGAACAGCATTGTTGCTGTTGAGTCAGTTTGGCCTACATTGCCGAAGTCACAGCCACCTGCAAGTTCCAAGTTCACATCGAAAGCCATAACCTCCGAACCAGCCGCCGACAAGCTGCCTGAGGAGGACAAAGAAGTCATCACAATGTTTCGAACGCTGCTGGATGCCCTGCGAAAGCTCTGCAGCAATCTGAAATCCCCGCTGGCTCAGAGTGCACTACAAGTACTGGATGCTCTAAATCCAGTATTTGCAAGCCTCCAGTAGAAACCATGGCTCGTCCAATCCTGTCATTCCGCAATGAGGTCAGACAAGCGTCGATTCTACAGTGGAACGCAAGAGGCTTGAGGTCCCACATCTCATCATTCCGACCGTACGTATTCACGAATCGGAATCCCGTAATTGTTATCTGCGAACCAAACATAGAAAAACCTCTCAAACTATCAGGGTACGAAGCTTTTGTTTCTTCAACGTGCGTGGAACGCAGCAAGGTGGTTGTATACATTCGCACGGATTTTACGTATGTTCACCACGCAGTTCATCCACATGATGACAATCAATATGTCTGTTTACGTGTAAGAAAGGAGAAAGTGTCATTCACGCTCATTGGTGTCTACATATCACCAGCCGGACGATTTGAACAGGACAGACTACGAGACATATTGTCAGCAACTAGTGGCCCTTGGGTCATAACTGGTGACTTCAACGCACATCACTTACTTTGGGGTAGTTCGACGATCAACGCTAAAGGAAGAAACCTCGTGTCATTCGCCTCTAAGCACGACCTGTGTTTTATAAATGATGGCAGTCCTACATACCTGCGGGGGCTTACGTACAGCAGTTGCCTAGATTTGACCCTGGTATCCAGAAGCTTCCGGTCGCAAGTCCAGTGGTTTTCAGACATTGAAACACATGGTAGTGACCACATTCCAACTTATGTGCGAATCAGAGGTCTTACCAACTCCTCCTCTAGGAATAAAATACGGAGAATCGATTGGCAAAAATTTCAGCGTCTCATGGAAAATGCATGCCGAGAAGACTTTGGCCATAACTTGGAAGATGTTATCAAAGAGGCAATGAGAGAAGCTTCCTGCATGCTCCCGTTTGCCGGCAAGCGTTCAGACTTTGACGTTGAACTGGAGAAACTGTACACGCTTCGCCGAAGGGCGGAAAGGAGATACAGACGCACGAAGGCAATATGTGACTTAAGGCTGGCACGGCGCATACAGAAAAAAGTCCAACGACGTTTGGACAAACTTGAAGAGCAGCACTGGAAATCATTCTGCGAGTCATTGGATCCTCGCAAGCCATTGTCACGCATCTGGAGCACTATTCGTGACTTGCGCTCGACTCCCCAACAAAGACATCCTTTCATGGCTCTAGCCCTACATCTAGGCCGCACCCAACTTGAAGTGGCGAATGAATTTTGTACGCGAATCGCTGGTGTGTGTGCCATGCCCGCTTCCGCCGTTCATAGTGTTTTTCCTGAGCCCCGGATCCCAGAAATGGACAAAGATTTCACTATGGAAGAACTGGACGCATCCTTGGCGGCTTCCCGACGATCATCTTCACCAGGGCCTGATGGCGTCACCTACGCCGCTTTAGCCAACCTTGAAAAAGAGGCCAGAGGAAAGCTGTTGAGATATTACAACCACTCATGGCATGCTGGCATTGTTCCCCAGCAATGGAAGATAAGTCGGCTTGTGCCACTACTCAAACCAGGAAAGTCTCCATTCGATTTGACGTCATTTCGCCCTATTGCCCTGGCAAGTTGCGTCGGGAAAGTCATGGAAAGGATGATACTTCTACGCCTAGAATGGTATCTCGAGCGCTACAATGTGTACCCAGACTGCATGACGGGCTTTCGGCGAGGCAGGTCAACCGTTGACAACGTCATTGACCTCACAACCTTTGTCCAGCAGCAAAAGTGCCTCAAGCGCATATCACTGGCGCTATTTCTCGATGTGAAAGGGGCGTACGACAACGTAACACATGACGCGATCCTCGAGTCCTTGGAGGCTGTCGGAATTGGCGGTCGGATGTTTCAGTGGATCCGCGATTATTTGACGAGGAGGTCCTTCTTTGTGCAGACAGAAGATGGTCCCACTGCCAACCACTATACTTCCCGTGGCGTCCCACAGGGCGGGGTATTGAGCCCCACTTTGTTTAATCTTGTGATGGTCGGCATTCGTGAGCTTTTACCAAGTACTGCTCACATATCAATATATGCTGACGACATTTGCCTTTGGTCTTCGGCTGTGACCCGTCTTCAAGTGCGCGCAAGAGTCCAGCAGGCTGCCACCTTAACCTGCTCATATCTCCGCAAACAGGGTCTTTCTGTCTCTACCGAGAAATGTGCGTTGGTCGCGTTTACACGCAAGGCCATGGCACCATATCCTGTTATTATCAACGGCCAAAATGTCTCGTACCAGAAGAACCATCGCTTCCTAGGTGTGATTATTGACAGGGATCTTTCGTGGAGCGCCCACTGCGTTTACTTGAAGAGAAGACTAATTTCCATAGTTCACATAATGCGCTTCCTCTGCGGGAAAACTTGGGGCACATCGATACGTTCCATGATGCAGCTTTACAGAGCACTGTTTCTGGGATTTTTACGTTAGAGCTTGCCGATGCTGGCCAATACATGCAAGACGAACATCCGCACCCTCCAAAGTTCGCAAGGCCAGGCACTACGCACGTGCTTAGGATTACCACGCTGCACCTCCACGCACGGGACAATTACGGTCGCAAGAGAGCATCCGATTCCAACATACGTCACTACTGACAATTTAAGAGCTCACATTAGACATCTCTGCCGAGTTCCCGGTCACCATATTGCTGCGTTGCCACTTCAGAGACCGCAAGCCATGTTTTCAAAGATTGTTTTGACTCATAGAGAATGCCTTCCGTCGGGCTTTACTCCAGCAGCAAGACCACTGTCGCCTCCGTGGTGCCTACAACAACCACAGGTACGCCTCACAATTCCGGGAATAACGAAGAAGAGCCGTCATTCGACAGTGGCTCTACGACAGGCGACATTGTCACTACTCAACGAGGAGTATGGCCAAAGGACACACATTTATACCGATGGATCAGTCTTAGCCGACAGCTCCACAGGTGCTGTTGTTATTCCGGCCTGCCAAGTGACTGTCAAGTTCAGGGTGTCACACGGGACGACATCAACAGCAGCGGAGCTTGCCGCCTTACGTGCTGCTATCCTTTATATCGCGGAAGCCCAGCCTCAAAAGTGGGCTGTCTTTTGCGACTCTAAGGCATCCCTTCAGAGTCTGCAATCAGCATTACGACGAAGGGTGCACGAGCAGTTAGTGAACGAAATGAGAGAAGCTCTTCACCAAGCTTTATCGAAGGGACATGACGTTGTGTTCCAATGGCTGCCGGGACATTGTGGTATTGTGGGTAACAACCTCGCTGATGATGCTGCTCGGTCCGCTCACGAGGATGCCCAGACAACCCCAATACCCTTGTCGAGGACAGACGCTGCAAAGGGTCTACGCTCGTTCGCTGACACCATGACGCAAACTTGGTTGAGTGACCCCAGTGTCTGGAACCGTCGCCTGCATGAACTAGACCCATCGAGGAAGCTCCAAGTTCCATCGCACCTCTCCCGCCGTGATGCAACTTTACTGTGCCGCCTGTGGTTAGGAGTAGCTTTCACGAAGGCGTACTCTTTTCGCATAGGAATGGCAGACACCTCAAAATGTGACTCGTGCAATAGCAACGAAACGATAGAACATCTACTGTGTTTCTGTGGACGTTTTGTGAACGAACGAAACGTTCTGCGCGATGCGCTGAACAAGTTAGACGACAGACCGTTTTCCGAAGAGAAGATCCTCGGATCGTGGCCCTACGCATCGCAGGCCAGCAAAGCGACGCGAGCATTACTGCTGTTTTTAAAATCGACCGGCTTAAACGACCGCTTGTAGGCATTCAATGGACAGGTGCATATGTACCCTGACAGTGCCTTCTTCCCTCTTCTTTCTTTCTTTTAATCCCTTCATCCCTTCCCCTCAGCGTAGGGTAGCAAACCGGACGCGCGTCTGGTTAACCTCCCTGCCTTTCCTTCATTTCCTTCCTCCTACAACACAGCGCTTTATCCTAAATAGACAGGGCGTGCAAACACGGACACAAGGAAGTCAGGACATCACAAACGCCCACTGACAACTGAATAGACAAACAACGGCAGAAAAGAAAGAAGGCACGAAAACTTATCTGCGCATGCCCATGAAATAGACGAACCTATCAATCCGGTACGCGTTGGGGTCTACGCGAAAGATAACTGTTAAGGCATTTTATTTCATCTTTATGCATGTTAATTGATGGTTGGCTCACGCAAGCGCTACCACTATTCTCGATATGCCATGCACCAATCAGGCGCGTTTCTTCATTTCTATGCCGGTACAAACTGCGCATTCATCGCATTTTGGCGTGCACTTACACTCTCGACAATGTAAAGATAGATTAGAAGGTGAGCCTCCTGTTAGCGATCTTTTATGTGTCCTCGACTGTCCTGTTTACAGTTTACAGCTTACAAACTTGCGCCCTGCGAACGAGTACGCGCGGAGGTGTGAAACTGATGGATAATCCGTAGACTTTTAGTACACTAATAAAGGAAAGCGGTAGCCAGCTGCAAGAACACTCTAGTTACCGATTACTAACACTTCACGCCTTGATCGACCTGGTAATACGCTTGCTGCTACTGGTACTGATGACGAAGCACTGCCGTTCACAGACGTGGAGCTCATTCTTGCGTCGCAAACGCAAATGCACGCCGCTGAATGGTTCATACAGCGACGAATCGGTCTATGGCAGCGACGATATGAAAAAAAAAAAAGAGTCTAAAGAAACGAGAAGTCGGCAAACAGGCTTTTGCAGGGATAGAGTGCATAGGCGTGCGCAGAGTTCCCCTTCAGGAGGGGCGAAGGTTCGTCGCAGCGGCCCCCCCTCCCAATTATGTCAACGTATGGCGCTAACATTGCGCCCCCCCCCTTCCAAGGCTCAGCGCCCTCCTCCCATTATGTCAATGTGTAGGGCTGACTTTGCGCCCCCCCCACCCCTCTTAGTTGAACAGGGGAGGCGGCCGCCCCCCCTGCCCCCCCCCCCCTCTGTGCGCACGCCTATGATAGTGCACTAGAACCGGGGAGTGCTCGGAAGAAGCTTCGAAAGTGAAGCCCAAACAAGATCAATCCGCTTATGGCGCTGCGATCGGTAGTCTGCAATGTGTCGTCGTTTGGGAGCTGCGCGTGGCTCCGCCGAAGTGGTGCAGGGGTAGAGTGCCCGCTTCCCACTCAAAACGCCCTGGATTAAACCGCAGCTGTAGATGGTGGAGTTTTATTCTTAGCATCATCTTTTATAGCTGTATTGGTTTTCCTTTGTTTCTTACAACCAGCTTCAGTAGCTACGCGTTCCTTCAAAAAGTAACGCAAAATGTGAAGAAAATAGAAGAAATAGAAGAAATTTGACAATGAGCGTAGTTATTTCCAGCGCGACCGCATGGGATTTAACAAAAACGTATAAAGTATGGCCTCCGATATTTTTGCGAATACGAAAGTCGAAACGAGATTCCACATCTTACGTTACATTTTGTAGCAATACGTAGCAACAGAAGGTAGTTTTAAATAACAAAGGAATACCAGTACAGCTACAAAAGGTGACACCAAGAATAAAAAATCACAGCATATCCACGGGGTGAATGATGAGTGGGGCGAAGCTCCGGAGGGAATCATCGGTAAACCGTGAAACTCTTCCGTGAAATTCGCCCAGTACATCACATAAGGAGTGTGAAACACCGTGTATATAATAAACATCAAACTTTTATTGTGCTGTTGGTTTACGTGGTCCCTTCATTGTCACCGCTTTGTGATCGGTGAAATGCAGAGAAAATGTCCGCTCCCGAGCGAAAGAGAAAGCGCGCCAAGAGCGACCGCGTTCCCCACTCGCCCTGTGAGAATTAACGGCAAGGCTAGAGGGAAGACACGACGCGCGTAGCGTTCCTCTTCACGTTCCACTACGCGAGGTCGGTAGCATGCCCAACGAAAGCCGACGGAACGCGACCGTGCAAGTGCTCCGGCTTCGCGAACAATGCATGGCGTTTACTGCACATAAAGTGTGTACATATTCCTCTTGCCGCCGTTCTCGTGCCGCCTCGATCTCGCGCTCTCGTACGGCAGGGTCCTCGCGCCGTTGCCGTGCCGCTTGGGCCTCTCGTTCTCGAACGCTGGGATTTTGGCGGCGTCGTCGCGCAGCCAGACGACACGCTTCGGCCTCCCGCTCTCGTACGGCAGCATCCTCGCGCCGCTGCCGTGCCGCTTCGGCCTCCCGCTCTCGTACAGCAAGTCTTGGCGGCGTCGCCGCGCAGCTTCACGACACGCTTCTGACAGCGCCATCTCACATCATTCATCATCAACCTCAAGAAAACCACACCACCATCTAGTGCTGTTATATGCAATTTCACTCGTATACTCACAGCGCCATCTATTGTGACATTCATGAACTAGAGGTGGCTACATACTACTACCACTACTACAGAGGAGGGAACGACCCACACCGTACGGACCTTCGCCCCTAAAACCCACCATCTACAGCTGCGATTCGAACACGGGCCTTTTGAGTGGGAAGCGGGCATTCAATCCATGCACCACTTCGGCGGAGCCGCGTGCAACTCCTAAACGACGTAACATGGCAGACTACCGGTGGCAGCGCAACAAGCGGATTGACCCCGTGTGGGCTTCACTTTCTGTACACTGGTACTGCGGCCTTTCTGAGCACTCCCCTCTGCTAGTACACTCTAGCAGGGATCTCACACCAACGGATAGCGCGTCGGTTCGAGTACGCGCCGCCCAAGACGGCGATTTCGCCAATCTTGCACGTGAGACGGCGCGCATTTCAACATGGGGCCCCCCTGGCGTGAGAATTCGTAGAGGTGTATAAATACACATTCTTTTTCCGTGGCTCCGTCCCGGCTGCCTGTGGTAATGTGACGCCACATGTACAGGCTGTTTCACACTTAGGTGAAAACTGTGAGCGCTTTGCAACGTGCTCCACGTTTTCCCCTAAGTGTGAAACAGCCTGTACATGCGCAGCCTGCTTTGTGTGCCCGCATTGTTAACGTCGGAGCTTTCGTCTTGTTGCGCTATAATCAGGGGTCTCAAAATCACCTCCGCTAATGGTGCCGCATTCACGAAAATTTACTCCCTCAAGGGCCAGGACAGTGACGAACATAAAAGCGGGGGATGGGGGAGTGATAGGTTGCGCAAATTGTCAGCTAACGCTGCCCTTTGAAAGAAGACATTTGCCATATATCTCATATATGGGTCGTTTCTGAATTGGATTTGGCGCCACGATTCCACAACATGTCGATACCTATCTCCGAAATGACTAAAATCGAGACGCCGATTCTGAAATAGAGTTTTGTTTCACAATTAAATATAAACACATGGGGAGTGGAGGGTGCTCGGAAAAACAAATGCTTGACCTGTCATGCCTGTGTAGCTGAAGAACGTACAGAGAAGGAAAATAAAAATAAATGGGACGAAGACACTCATGTGCGGGCTGCTAGCGAGAGGTCCATAGGTCACGTGTTTGAGACCCCTGCGCTATATCGTGCAAGAGGTATACATGATACTGCCGCAACAGCGTTGGAAAGTACACTTTCAACGGAAAAAGATTAGCACAAGTGACCTGTGGCAGGAGCCGCAATATCGCGACACGTGGCGCTTTTGCTCACGAGCACGCCGATAACGAGATTGCCAAGCACATTCCATTTGACAAAGGAGGGGTGGCCGGCGTACCGGCGGAAAGCAGCCCATCTTGCTGTTGGCCAGTCCGAAAGCCCGCATCGTAAGGAAACGCTTGTTCAATACTTATCGGCGGATGTGGCTATGGACATCATTTCGTTTCTTTTTTTTTTCTTGTTTCGCTGGAGTTGCGTGCAACCGTATCGTTATCGCATTTGCCCCAAAAAAAGTTGTTTGTTGGAGTACTTTCCGGCAGCCTACCCTGGGGTGCTATCGCGGAACGATTCTATTTCTGATTCCAATGCCTTTCGTGCTTTTCGCGTTTGGCCAGTGGTCAGAACGACGGTCCGTCCGCGTTATCAACGCGATCAGCCAGCCGTGAGTGGTGGATGATAAGAATAGCATAGAATTTGGCATGGAATCGGAAATAGCATCGTTCCGCGATTGCACCCCTGCTTTGGAAAATGGAATATGCTTGACACTCTCGGTATCGGCGTGCTCGGGAAAAACAGCGCCGCGTCTCGCAATCCTGCCGCGCCGGCAACCGGTCACTTGTGCCGTACTTTTTCTGCTGAGACAGTACAGGAATGGCATAGGTCCATTAAACATGGCGTGGCGCAAAGATTCGCCTAACAAAATATCTGGCTAGAAAAAAGACAACTACGAATTCCTTAACAGGAATTCGTAATTATCCTTACCTCGAACCATATGTATCCAGCGATTAAGCGTCGAGAAGCTTATTCGCGCCTTTTTTACCAAACTGAAAGGGGAACCCCGAAAATAGATCGAAATCGCTGCGTCCACCTCTTGCCAGCCCTGCTTGCGTAGTCCAATGACTACCTTCTACCAGAACGTTGTTGGGAAGGCATACACAATTATAATAGGGAAAAAAAAAGAGCACGGTCCCAACCGTTGATAATATACACTGCTGAAAACTTCAAGGAGAAGCCCTCAAAGAGGAGGTTTATAGGTATTCAAGAGTGGCACGACGTTCAAGAACGACAGAAATAAAGCGATGAGCTGCAGGGTTATGTTCATTCTGCAGAGGTCCAGAACGACATCCTAAAGTCGCTCCAGTGGTGGAAGTTAAGAACGACTGCCGACGCCTTCACAATTCGCCGGACAGGTGTGCACCCGTTCGGCTAGCGCAAGCACTGCAAGAAAATTTAGCGCGGCAGGATATGTGATGCAATAGCGCATGGCGTGCTCAAAGCCGAAATCTCTTGATAATTTGATTTTTTTTTACAAAAGCATGTGAAGAAATAAGCTATAAACTATGCGAAAAAAAAAAAACTTATTGACTATATGTACTAACACGGGGGTAAAATATGAAAAGAATGCTATCACAAATAGTTTTTTAACATTACTTAGCGAACTTCTGCGACTTTATCTATCTATCTATCTATCTATCTATCTATCTATCTATCTATCTATCTATCTATCTATCTATCTATCTATCTAGCCGCCTACGACTTAGTGCTCTCCTGGCCGTTTCGTTAATCGGATGTATACCAAAATTGATGTGTCATAACATGGCCTTATTGCGAACATAAATGACAGGTCATATCATGAAAATCATGACACGCATGTCATGAACAGCATGATTTACATTCCAAGGCCTTTGGGCTCCCTGGCCGTTCCGTTAATCGGATGTATACAAAAATTGGTGTGCCATAACATGGCCTTATCACGAACATAAATGACAGGTCATATCATGAAAATCATGACACGCATGTCACGAACAGCATGATTTACATTCCACGGCTTTTGGGCTCTTGCGGCCGTTCCGTTAATTTCATATATACCAAAATTGGTACGGCGTGACAACAGTTCATGACGAACATAATGACAGGTCCTAACATGCAAATCATGACGCGCACGTCATGTGCGGCATGATTTACATGACATGGTCTCGGGGCGCTCGCGGCCGTTTAAATGAAGGGATACATACGAAAACTGGTATGACGAGACATTTCTGTATGACGAACACAACTGACACGTGGTAACATGAAAAGCATGATTTGAATGTCATGTATGACATGATTTACATGCCACGC
Source organism: Rhipicephalus sanguineus (assembly GCF_013339695.2). Lineage (NCBI taxonomy): Eukaryota > Metazoa > Arthropoda > Arachnida > Ixodida > Ixodidae > Rhipicephalus > Rhipicephalus sanguineus. The sequence continues at coordinate 189,310,488 of NC_051177.1, forward strand.
TCATGGCGCACTCGCGGCCGTTTCTCTAGATTGATATACACCAAAATTGGGATTTTGCGAGGTGACTTTATGAAGAACATGAATAACAGGTGGTAGCATGAAAACCATGACATCTATGACATGTATGTCATGATTTACATGCCACGCTCGTGGTGCATTCGCGTCCGTTTCGCTTGCGTGATATACACCAAAATTGGTGTTACGCGACACGACTGTATGCCGAACGTAAGTGAGACGTGGTAACATGATAATCATGACATGCAAGTCATGTACGACCTGATTTACATGCCACGCTCATGGTGCACTAGCGGCCGTTTCACTAGAGTGATATACACCAAAATTGGTATTGCGCGATGTGACTGTATGAAGAACATGAATAACAGTTGGTAAGATGAAAACCATGACATGCATGTCATGTATGTCATGATTTGATTGCCACGCTCAAGATGCATTCGCGGCCGCTTCGCTAGCTTGATGTTACCAAAATTGGTATAGCGCGAAGCGACTGTATGACGAAGGTAAATGAGACGTGGTAACATGAAAATCATGACATGCATGACGTGCACGACATGCTTTACATGTCATGCTCATGACGCACTCGTGCCGTTTCGCTTGCTTGACATACACCAAAATTGGTATTGCGCGACGCGACTGCATGGTGAACGTAAATGAGAGGTGGTAACATGGAAATCATGACATGCAGGTTATGTATGTCATGCTTTACATACCGCGCTCATGGTGCATTCCCGGCCGTTTCGCTAGCTTGGTATACACCAAAATTGGTATTGCGCGACGCGACTGCATGACGAACGTAAATTAGAGGTGGTAACATGGAAATCATGACATGCAGGTTATGTATGTCATGATTTACATGCCGCGCTCATGGTGCATTCCCGGCCGCTTCGCTAGATTGATATGCACCAAAACTGGTATTGCGCGATGTGACTGTATGATGAACATTAGTGACAGGTGGTAACATGAAAAACTATAGTATGCATGTCATGTATGGCATGATTTACATGCTCTACTCATGGTGCACTCGCGGCCATTTCGCTCCTTTGATATACACCAAAATTGGTATTGCGCGATGTGACTGTATGACGAACATAAATGAGAGGTCTTAACATGCGAATCATGTTATGCATGTCCTGTACGGTATGATTTACATGCCACTCTCATGGTGCGCTTGCGGCCGTTTTGTTAACGTGATATATACCAAAATTGGTATGGCATGACACGAGTGCGTGATGAAAACAAGCGACGGGTCGTGCATTTATATACCAGAATATGCGTTTCATTGGCATGGTGTACACTAGATTGTGCATGCATGCGTGCATGGCAAACGTGCGATATATGGTGGACTACATGCCATGGCATGAACGATTTCATTTGTCTCAAAGACAAACAAGGCGATGTAAGCAGCTCTTTGCTGGCTGCTTCGCATTACATCGATTCCCACAATACGTGGGATCTGCCGAATTTTTTACTTGTGCCGCCTTATCCTGAGCAGTCATGAGGGACCACTGGCTAACCCGTCCACGAAGCAGCCCGTTTCACGGTGAACTTTGATACCGCTTCTTCAATATTGACGCTTTGCTGAAATTTCTGGTATTAGCATTTAACTTTAACTAGCCCAGCTTGCTTTATTACACGGTTACGTCTCCACCCTTTCAGCTACCGAAACTCAAATCTGAGGCATCGCAGTGTTGCCTACATCTTTAACTCAACTTGTTTGTAACACGTAACGGCTCCATTCTCTGCCTCAGTTGCTGTTATTGTCATCTTGTTCTTTGGCATGGTGTGCCCTTTTTACAGTGAGGCTGTTTAAGCCTGCCGTGATGTGTCGACCCGACCACTATCACCATTTAAACGTGTATGTGCCGCAGAATTTGGGCGAATCCCCTGAGCGCTTCGGCGTGGCCTGTAATAGACCTGGTACTTGAAAGAAAGAGATAGACGAACAGGGAGACGGAAAGACAGATATAAAGAAAGAGAAAGAGAACTTTTCAAAAAAAATACTTCACGAGACGAGATTCGAACCCGCGATCAGAAGGCGAGCATCCTAACCACGCGGCTATCCAGGCACGCTAGTATAGCATAGTAAGGGGATGAGACAGGAAAGTGAGTGTGAGGAGGAAAGATGTGACGGTGAGGAGGAGGGAAAGTACTTTAAAAGGGTGTAAACTTGACCTTGTTGGCTTGGCTTCATAGCAGAGAACAGCTCAGATACACGACACAAGAGAGACTGACAGCGCCAAGTCCTGTCAGTCTCTCTTTTCTCGTGTATCTGCGCTGTTCCCTGCGAGGAGGGAAATGATGAGGGGAGACAGTAAAGCGTAGCATAGAAAGAAAGACAAAAAGAGAAATAGAAATGATGCAGAAAGAAAAGGATAGACAGAGAGAACATCAACGAAACAGAGAAAAAGAAAAATTGGGGGAGGGCCGAAGCATGAAGGGAAGGGTGTTTCAGCTCCAGTAACGTGAAGCCTGCGGAGGGGTGAAGCATGCAGTGTGCGCCGGTGTTTCCCACAGTAAAATCACTGCTAATGGGCAATGAGAGACAGACGAAAGATTAGACACAGAGACCGGCGGTCCGCTTTAGTTAACGTGCACGCTGCGAATCTTTATTGTTCGAAAACGAAGTTTCAACAGCGCGGGAATAAACGCGAATGCACGAAAAGAGAGCTGACACGGACAAGCGCTTTCCTTTACGATTTCCTTTACGATTAACTACCAACTCGCCCAAACTCTAACGTAATCGGCTTTATTCTTCTTATTCTTCAACTACGCACAAGAGAAATCTCCCAGAGGCACTACACTGCAAGTCAAGACCCAGTGTCTATGTATATGCGGGGTGGCCGGTGAACGGTTGTACAGCGCGAGAAGTCGGTTTCACAGCGAAAACTGTTATGAGATCACAACAAGGGCCATTTGGGGAGCCGTAGTTGTCTGCCGCGGCTGCCGGTGTCCGTAACCGCTATCGCACGAAATAGGAATGTCATAAATTAGCGGGTTATAAAGCGCGCGCGAGGCCGCTTTCAAACTGCTACGAGACAGAACGGCGCGAACCGCTCGCCAAGAAGCGCGAAAAGACGACAAAAACAAGCATCAAAAGACGCCGGCGCGCCGCATCCTCCTCACCCAATCGAGCCAGGCGCAGACGACGCGATCAAACGCCCGGCAAATACTGGATGTTTCTAGAAGGAAGGGGGGACGCATCCGCGAGCGATGCCGCCGCGATTCGAACCTACGAGAAAGCTCTCGCCCTTTCCCCAGGCTTAGCTGTACTGCACGCAGAAGAACTCTCCCGACGCTTCTAGAAACCGGGGAAGAAGGGATAAAAGCGTGCAAACGACGAGAGTCGAGCAGCGAGGAGACAGTTAGCGAAGGAGTGAGCGAGTCAGTCGGCCCGGTGATGGTGAAGTTATGCGAAGTGTGGCTCTGTTAGCCAAAGAAGACGTGTTTATGGTGGTGTGCGGTCAGTCGGTCGTGGATCTGGAAGAATCCGATGACGACGCCGCGTGAGCCGTGACAAGTCACGACGACGGTTGAGCTACGACGATCAACGCTGGAGCTGGCGTGAGTGTTTCCTTGAAGAGAAGCATTCGATTACCGTCCAAGTATTGCGGACTGGATGCGCCATTGTATATTCAGGACTTTAACGGTCATTGAATAGTTGTAATGCATGCGATTGCATTTGTAGCGTGTGATCTGTTTGTTTAGCTCCCGTTGTGTAAACACCATCTGAGTAATATTGTGAAGTTGTAACTGGTACCAGCCGAGTGTGCACGTGTTTGTATTATTTATATTGCCTTAACTAAGAATATATTTCGTTTTCGTTTGTGTTATCGACTCTCGGCTCTGACTCGGTCTTTGGACCACAACCGGCGTTCGCTGGCGCACCAAAGGACCAACTCTAAATTGTCCGCGCTTTCGTGGTGCGTTTTCGGAGGGCCTTGACGCCAGCCCTCAGAATCCGCCCGGCGATTGCCGTCCCCATTAACGGGATCAGTGACAATTATTCTGGCGTCCGCGACACAGGACCTTTTTGGTGCACAGTGTGTCCAAAGTAGGGAGAAAGAGCCTTGAGGCGTTGATAGTGCTTGCGAACGATTTTTGTGTGTTGCACCGCGTTCTCGCTAACCTGTGTGCAGAGAGTGTTTGGTATTCGAAGTTAGGCAGATATTTTGTGCACGCGGCTAGGTTTTGTTTGACGGGCATCATGGATCTCGAGAAATTAGTTGCCCTTGGTGAGAAGATGGGTTTGTCTGGGGCCGAATTACGAAAGTGGGTCAGCCAAAAGGAAAAAGAAGAAAGAGAAAGAGTTAAGGAAGAAAAAGCAGCAGAGCTTGAAAGAGAGAGGCTGGCAGCTGAGAGGGAGAAAGAAGAACGAGAGGCGAAGGAGCGACAGTTGAAGGAAGAAAGAGAACAACAATTGAAACTGGAGCTGGAGAGAGAGAGGCTAGCAGCTGAGAGGGATAGAGAAGAAAGAGAGGCACAGATGGCTGAGAGAGAAAGGCAACGGCAACACGAATTGGAACTCGAACGGCTCCGTTTGCAACAGCGCATAGAGACTCCCGTGCAAGCTAGAGTGGAGAGCAGCGAAAGGGAAGATCATAGCTTCCGTTTGAACCCAAGCAAACTGCTTGTGGCGTTTGATGAGAGGAAAGATGACCTTGATGCATACCTGCACAGGTTTGAGACAATAGCTAGAAGCCAAAATTGGCCGGAGCAGCAATGGGCAACAGCTTTGAGTACTTGTTTGAGTGGCGAAGCGCTCAGTATGTACGGTAGGCTGACACCTACCGATGCAGCTAATTACACGAAAGTGAAAGCTGCTTTGCTGAAGCGATTCCGATTCACCGTGGAAGGCTTCCGTGATCGGTTCCGTACGGGAAAGCCAGCTGATGGCGAGACGGCAACGCAGTATGCCGCGCGGCTCAGCCATTATTTTGACAGGTGGATCGAGCTTTCAGAGACGGCACAGGAGTACGGTGAGCTTAGAGAGCTTTTAATCAGAGAGCAATTTCTCACCAGTTGCCACCCGAGCCTGTCGCTGTATCTGAAAGAGAGGAAAGCTAAATCGCTTGACGACATGCTTGAGTTGGCCGATCAATTCTTGGAAGCACAAGGTGGCACGAATTTGGCCCAAGTAAAAAAGGAGGTTCACGAGGAGTCGAAGAAATCGGCACCTGAAGAAAACAAGCGTGCACCGGAGAGTGTTCCGCGATGCTTTCTGTGTAACCGCGTGGGTCATCGCGCTAACAGCTGTCGGACTAACTTCTCACGCCCCAGTGTGATGAAGTGTTTTAAATGTGGACAGACTGGGCACAAAGCAGACGCATGTCGAATCGATGCGAGTAAAGCCCACCAAGCAGCTTGTGCGTATGCCCTGCCAAACGAGGAAGCAAAAGCGACCAGTGATGAATCGGCCGATCTGAAAAACGGGAAGAAGATGCATTTCATTGGTGCTGCGGTGACAACAGACTCAACTAAAGGAATGCCGACACTTAAGGGGAAAGTTGGTGGAAAGGAAGCCACGGTATTAAGAGATAGTGGATGTACCACAGTGATCGTGCGAAAGAAATTGGTCCGAGAGAGTGATTTCACAGGCAATACCCTACCGGTTCGCTTGCTTGATAGTTCCATTCGAATGCTTCCCGAAGCCAAGATTGAGGTTGAGACCCCTTACTTCAGCGGGAGAGTTACTGTCCTGTGCATGAATAACCCCCTGTTCGACTTAATCGTGGGAAACATCGACGGAGCTCGAGGGCCATACGATCCTGAACGTTTGGGAGAAGCCCCGAAGATAGAGCCCTCGCCCGCTCGGGAACCGCGACAAAAAGGAAGCGCGGAAGGAAATCCCATGAAGGATGCCGCCCGAGCTCAAATTGAGGCCGAGGTATCACGGAATATCAGTGAGGAAGCTCCAACGGTCACTGTACCGCCTGTGACGACGCGCAGAGCAGGTGATGTTGCAACTGGGCGGCCACCATCATCTGCGGCTCAAAAGATGACGAAGGTGGTCGTACAGTCAAAACACCACGACGCGCAGAAGTTGGCGAAGCACCGCGAACGTTCTAACGAACGCGACCACGCCTTGCTAGCGTCAAATGTGTCGACGGCAGCAGAGACGCCCCCTCCGGCACCGTCAAATGGAACGGCCCGCAAGAAAAAGAAGAGAAACAAAAAGAGAGCGAGCGAGCACCGAAAGAAGGGGCGCAAGCGCGAGTCTATTTGAGCAGGACAGGGTGTTGGAATGGAATTTGTTTGAAGTGTTTTGAGTTTGAATGTGTTGTGTTTATACCCTGCGGGAAGTGTGTATGGCTAGTGAGCCTAAGTGTCGATTGCGTAACATTATGTGTACAATGTTATGGATATAATTGTATAAGCGTTGTAAATGAAGAGCTTTGTTTTGTGCGTTCGCATTGTTTATATGAAATGTATGTTGGTGTTTTGTACTTATGTACTTGTGTTTATCTTTCATATGTTGTGACATTGAAATGCCCTGCGAATTGTATTGAGATTTCTGTTGTGAATACGACGCGCATTTTGTGTGGACTGAGTTATGGACTCTGTCTGTGGGACATTTTTGGACGTATATGTGCGCGCTAATTTGTGTTGTTTGAATATTATGTGATAATATTCTTGAAGTGGGGGGCAGTGTCACAAATTAGCGGGTTATAAAAGCGCGCGCGAGGCCGCTTTCAAACTGCTACGAGACAGAACGGCGCGAACCGCTCGCCAAGAAGCGCGAAAAGACGAAAAAAACAAGCATCAAAAGACGCCGGCGCGCCGCATCCTCCTCACCCAATCGAGCCAGGCGCAGACGACGCGATCAAACGCCCGGCAAATACTGGATGTTTCTAGAAGGAAGGGGGGACGCATCCGCGAGCGATGCCGCCGCGATTCGAACCTACGAGAAAGCTCTCGCCCTTTCCCCAGGCTTAGCTGTACTGCACGCAGAAGAACTCTCCCGACGCTTCTAGAAACCGGGGAAGAAGGGATAAAAGCGTGCAAACGACGAGAGTCGAGCAGCGAGGAGACAGTTAGCGAAGGAGTGAGCGAGTCAGTCGGCCCGGTGATGGTGAAGTTATGCGAAGTGTGGCTCTGTTAGCCAAAGAAGACGTGTTTATGGTGGTGTGCGGTCAGTCGGTCGTGGATCTGGAAGAATCCGATGACGACGCCGCGTGAGCCGTGACAAGTCACGACGACGGTTGAGCTACGACGATCAACGCTGGAGCTGGCGTGAGTGTTTCCTTGAAGAGAAGCATTCGATTACCGTCCAAGTATTGCGGACTGGATACGCCATTGTATATTCAGGACTTTAACGGTCATTGAATAGTTGTAATGCATGCGATTGCATTTGTAGCGTGTGATCTGTTTGTTTAGCTCCCGTTGTGTAAACACCATCTGAGTAATATTGTGAAGTTGTAACTGGTACCAGCCGAGTGTGCACGTGTTTGTATTATTTGTATTGCCTTAACACTCTCGGCTCTGACTCGGTCTTTGGACCACAACCGGCGTTCGCTGGCGCACCAAAGGACCAACTCTAAATTGTCCGCGCTTTCGTGGTGCGTTTTCGGAGGGCCTTGACGCCAGCCCTTAGAATCCGCCCGGCGATTGCCGTCCCCATTAACGGGATCAGTGACAAGGAAAAAAAAACGAAACAAGAAAAAATGTGCAGGATGGAACGGGGTTGTAATATCAGCCATCTGCGTTGGAGCCCAGTATTCTACCTTGAAAGTGCTTGAAAGTGCTGTGCAAAAAGACCCTACACAGGCTTCATGTCAGGCAGGAACCAAAATATGTAATGTAGCGTGGTAGAAAAGTAAAATAACAACCAGGCGTCACACAAACGCGAATGCCTAAGGGCAGACTTTCGAAAAAAAAAAAATTCTGCAACCGGGCGTCACACAATGCAAATTGCGCAACAAGTGGGTTGTTGAGTGCTTCCAACCCATTTATTTATTTATTTATTTATTTATTTATTTATTTATTTATTGTGTTGCCCTCAATCGCCGAAGCTTTACAGAGGGGAGCGGGTTACAACATGAAAAATACAAAACAACGAAACAAAACGTGCTATTTTATACATGAACAAGACTAAAGCAAATAACATCTCTACTCAATGAAACGCAACAAAAGCGAAACGTAAAAATAAGGAAATCACAAAAAGCAAATAGTGAATGTGGTAAAATTATACAGTGTTAGCAAGAAAATGTAAAATTAAGAGAAATGACACACACAAAAAAAATCAAGGATCCACTAGAAATCGTTCTCCCAAGCATCATTTTTGAGCGTCAACCATTAGTCCTTACAGGAGCAACATTTGCGCCTTCAGGGACCATTTCCGAAAATAAACTGCTAGTCCTTACAGGAGTAACATTTACTCCTTGAGGGACCATTTCCGAAAATCATCTCTTAATCCTTACAGGAGCAATCCTTTGTCCTTACAGTACCAACCGTTGGTCCTCTTGCAGTAATCATTCGAGGACGAACTGTTTATCCCCTTGCAGTTCATCCCCAAGAGGACTATTGGTTGTGGCAAATCAGTTGATCCCCAAGAAGACTAACCTCCCTACCCCTTTTAGTCCTTTTTTTTAGAGTGCAGCTGCAGCCAGGCAGTGTTTTTTTTTTTGTAGGCATTCACTGGAGACATGCAGGACCTATTACAGCGAAAGCTGTTATGAGATCATTTCAACGGCCGTTTTTGGCGCCGTAGTTGTCCGCCGCCGCCGACGGTGTCCGTAACCACTATCGCACGAAATAAAAAAAAAAGGAAATAAGAAAAAAACTTCCAGGATGGAACGAGGCACGAACCTGGGCCCTCTGCGTGGGAGCCCAGTGTTCTACCTCAGGGCCATGCCGGTGCTTCAAACCGCATTGCAAAATGACCCTATACAGGGTTCATGTCGGGAAGGGAACACATTAACATATGTAATGTAGTGTGGTAGAAGAGTAAAATAACAACCAGGCGTCACACCATGCGAATTCGGTAATCAGGCTTCCCACAATGCAAATTGCGCAACGAGTGGGTTCTTGAGTGCTTCCAACCCATTACAAAGGCCTCTACGTTAATTCTTCATCGTCATCAGCCACAGCATCAACAAAGTGCACATAATGCCTTAAAGGTGTTTAGAGAGTACCACGGTTTTCCGCAGAATGACGAAAAATTGCATAGTGGCTGCTTCCCTACTTCACAAAAATTATGGTGATTTATAGCGTAGTGGGTTCCTGGCAAGTGCACTTCTATTGGTTGCCAAGGAAGCCCCTAAGGCTCTCATGATCCATTTCCCCAGGCTCTCAATAAAGTTAATTCCTTCTCTCTCTCGCTCACCGTTTCTCCGGTTAACTATTGTTAAAAAGCGTGATGGGACAGTTAAATAAAGACCGGGCGTCACACAACATGAATCACGTAACTAGTGGGTCGTTTAAAGCTTCCAACCCATGACAAAGGGCTCAGCCATAGTTCTTCATCGTCATCAACCACCGCAATAACAAAGTGCACAGAATGCCTCACAGATGGTACCTCGCTTCTCCGCAGAATAGGGTCATTCCACGCCAAACGTCCCAGACATTGCGCTCGACCCTCTCCAATTGTATTGTAAAAAATTGTGGACGTTCATATCAGTGCACTATTTGCCCTCGGAAAGTATTTTTTGGAAGAAAAATTTTCTTGTCTGTTACAGCGATTTGAATTTTGCCGTAGTGGGTGAAACATAGGTTGCGAAAAATATTCTAAAAATACAATACTTTACGGAACGCCTTAAATATCTGCTGTTTACTTGAAAAGGAATGACACTATCTTATTACCACCCATTGACTACCACTACTTTGTCTCACGATGTGCTTTGTAGTGAAGCAATGCTGCAATTCTGCGCCCATTTTGATTATTTTTTAAAAATTCTACGAATATTACAGACAAAATAAGACTATATCACATGGCTGGATAGTTGGCAGTAAGCATGTCAAAAAGTATTGAAGTCGATGACCGAGTGGTTTCGAAGTGGAAGGGGCGCAAACATTGAAAAATGTGTGAAATGCTCCACGTTCAGGCACATGTAGAGTGGTGATGCAGTCCAAGTAAAAATGCACCATTGGTCTCGTTGGGAATAGTAAACAAAGGAGATTTATTTGTGAAAGTTTCATCGGAGTGTTTTTTGTTTTTGCCGAGAAACAAAAATTTATGTTGAGCGTTCGCGGCGTCCCTGGGCGCGGGCCCGTAAGTCCGCTTCACTGCGCCGCCACTGTTCCTTGGGGCAACGGAAGTATGCAGCGCCCACGCGGGTGGCACGATCGTGCGCTGCTGTGAGTTTTCACGTTGCTGAAAACTTGTAAACAGTGTATATGGCTGCCAGAATGTTATGGAGGGGCACTAAAGGCTGCCGGTTAGTAGTCGGAGCAGAGCACGATTTCATAGCCCCGTCACTGCATGCACACGTACGACAGGCGCAGAGCTTGGGTTGTGTTTTCGATCTCTGCTGAGGTTGCAGTTCTTACTTCCGTTGTCGACGTATGGTCTTCGCCACTTGAAATGCCTGTGTTGCTGAGTAGGTGGTGAGCCCGGCATTAAGAGTGGTCAGTGATGATGGCACGAAAAGGTGAAACGTGCGCGTACCTTTGAGGGAGATTGTAGACTCAAACCTTGCTGAGAGCTCAACTTTCTGCCACGCTGCATGCGATGCTTTCATCTTAGTAATCGCCTTGCGATTACTAAGCTAAGGCGACAGACATTTAAAAGGACGAAGCCGCCTTAAAGGCGGCTTCGTCCTTTTGTATATTTGTCGCTTTCGGTTTCTGTTGTACAGGTTCTCCGTCTAAAATATGACACTATAGCAGTATACTCACCATTCGCAATGTTTATCTTACGCGCTGCCAAGTGATGCGGCCGAAACACGAACCTTCGAGTTCCGCGTGCTCGCTCGGCGACGCGATCACCGGGGCAAAGTTCACCTCTGCCGAAGATCCGAGCGTAAGAATACGTAGCTACCATTCGGCTCCGAGGCACGGATGGCGCGAGTCACGTTCAAGCGAACTGCCCATATAAAAGAATTATAAGTGTATTCCCGGTGCCTGTTAGCTACTTTTATTATATAATAATATATTTTAAACGAACCATCACTCCTTTTCCCTGAAACTTCGTCGGCGCCACTGCGGAAAGCCGAAGAATGCGTGTCGAAACGTGAAAACTCACAGCAGCACACGATCGTGCCACCCGCATGGGCGCTGCATACTTCCGTTGCCCCAAGGAACAGTGGCGGCGCAGTGAAGCGGACTTACGGGTCCGCGCCCAGGCACGCCGCGAACGCTCAACATAAATTTTTGTTTCTCGCAAAAAACAAAAAAACACTCCGATGAAACTTTCACAAATAAATTTCCTTTGTTTACCCTTCCCAAAAAGACCAAGGGTGCAGTTTTACTTGGACTGCATCACCACTCTACATGTGCCTGAACGTGGAGCATTTCACACATTTTTCAATGTTTGCGCCCCTTCCACTTCGAAACTACTCGGTCATCGACTTCAATACTTTTTTGACACGCTTACTGCCAACTATACAGCCACGTGATTTAGTCCTATTTTGTCTGTAATATTCGTAGAATTTTTAAAAAATAATCAGAATGGGCGCAGAATTGCGGCATTGCTTCACCACAAAGCCCATCGTGAGACAAAGTAGTGGTCGTCAATGGGCGATAATAAGATAGTGCCATTCCTTTTCAAGTAAACAGCAGATATTTAAGGCGGTCCGTAAAGTATTGTATTTTTTAGAGTATTTTTTCGCAACCTATGTTTCACCCACTACGGCAAAATTGAAATCACTGTAACAGACAGGAAACATTTTTTTCCAAAAAATACTTTCCGAGAGCAAATAGTGCACTGATATGAGCGTCCACAATTTTTTACAGTACAATTGGAGAGGGTCGAGCGCAATGTCTGGGACGTTTGGCGTGGAATGACCCAATAACCAATAATGTCGTGGTGGGTACTTCCCAACTTCCCAAAAATTATGATTTGTAACGTAGTGGGTACGTTGCTAATGTACTTGTATTAGTAGCAACAAGAGAATTTATAACGGGCTCTAGAAATGCCGCTATTCGAGCTTTCGCTGTGACTGTGCTGCGCTTTCCGCGCAGGCCTGGCGTTTTCTTTTTTGCTCTTTGGCACATGACACACTGTTAGGCCATGCCCAGGACCATATACAACACAACAACAATGCTCCTCTTTTCCAATAAAAATGGTGTTGGTGGCAGTGCTGTTTTCTCAAATGGTTTCGTGGGAAATATAACCGTTATGTACACGAGAGAGACAAACAAATTGAGGGACGCTTAAGAGTTGAACCCGATAGCGATATCCTGCCCCTTGTTCGTACTTCGACCACTTAATGCGTACTTCTTATTGCATGTTGTTACTCAAGAAGTTCAGATTGTGCATTACTGCAATGTAATTGACAAAGTACAAAGTGGTCGCATAGCGGCAGCACGCCGAGCTTTGGTGTCTGCCTTCTCTGCCTCCGTCTTGCGTGGCCGCCTTCGTTGTCTTGCACACTTGACGCTGATGCCCCACCAAAACTCGCCGTTGAAGAAGACACCGCAGTGTGGTTGGCGCTTGTAGACACAGAGTCCATCACAAGCGTGTCAAGAGCCCGGTCGCGTGATAAAACGTCTTTGCACGTGACAACTTTTCTCGAAATATCACTGCACCCACTGCGTGTGCGCGCGCCAAGGTGTGTGCCTTACGTAATGGTTCGCATGCTTTAAAGCAGGAACAGTTATGCGCTAGAAACTTTGTCGAAGTTGCGATGCACCCACTCCGTTGTCTTAAAGGAATACGTGCAGTAATGTGTGTGCCTTTTGTAACGGGTGGCTGGCTTTCAACCACCAAGTCGTTCTGATATTAGATGCGAAGTATCTTAAGGCCGAGCTCAATCCGGTGGTGTGCGGCGTGACCACCCTTACTGCGCATGCGCATACCCTCTCCGCACACCTCCTCTCCACTCACCCTTCCCCTCTCCCCTTCCCCTCTCCCATTTCCCTCTCCCTCCCTCTTTACACTCTTCTTCTGAAACGCGGGCTAGACATGCCGAAATTCTCTCCTGCGCAACGCCGCGATGAGCTCGAGCGCATGCGCGTCCCCTCCCCTTCTCTCTCCTCTCCTACGCTGCCCCCTCTCGCCCGCCTGTCGACCGCGTTCCCCGCTCGCCCTGTGAGAATTAACGGCCAGGCTAGATGGAAGATACGACGCGCGTAGCGTCCCTCTTCGCGTTCCACGACGCGAGGTCGGTAGCATGCCCAACGAACGCCAACGGAACGCGATCATGCAAGTGCTCCGGCTTCGCATCGCCTCATGGTCCCCTTTAGCGGGAGATGGTGTAATTTCTTTTCATATGATCCGACGCCCGATGGCAATGAATGCTTGTACCACGCAATATTACTGCGATATTACATCCTGTACTGTGACACCTGTATACAGGACGCATATGTTTGTGATGCATGAAAGCTACTTTCAGTGCAGCTCCGAGCAGGGGCGTGGCTCTGTGGAAGAATACCTGCTTGCCACGCAGACGGCCTGGGTTCCATTCTCACTCGAACCCAACATTTTTATTATTTTATTTGCATCTTTCTCGATTTCCCGGTCACGGACAAGGCGATTTTTCGCTCACAACCAACGACGCTGACACCGACACCGATGCCGACACCGGAGTTTCTAAAATCGCCTTAAAATAAACGTCTTTATTGAGAATAGAGCTCAGGAGGGACGCCTTTAGTCGAGGACATCTTGAGCTCGGCCCCCGTCGTGGGCACCGCGACCAGCCTTCGGTTATCGTCGAGGTTAGAGCTAGCCAAGGCTGTGTCACAAAGCTCGGTGGTGTGTGGTAAAGGTTGATCAATTTTAACGGGGCTCTTCTGCAGTCTATATGCCGAAGATACCAGGGTTTTCTGCAGGAGCGGAGACCACCTTGCGGTAGGCCACTTTGCTTAAAGGGACACCGAAGATCAAAGTTTCGTTTATAAATTATCCTGAAAGGGACGCCGAAGATCAAAGTTTCGTTTATAAATTATCCTGAAATTTCCTGAAATTTCGTGATTTCCTCAAATTTAGAATATTAAGTCTATGGCCTTGTGGAACGCCCACGCAGGCGACGATTGGTTCACCCGAAAGCCGTGAATCCCAAACGATAACTGGCTTTTATTTCCTCTTCTCTCGGAGAGAGAGGGATGCCGGATGGGCCAGAGGAGAAGGATGCCTGCGCGCGGGCAGGCTCCGGTTACCGCGGAGCCTGACGGGGCGCGGCCACAGAATCTGAGTGAGTGACGCGCTGATAGCGTGCACCGCAGCCTCCTCAGAGGACAACGTATATAAGTTTTGCTGATTAAGAGCTATGTAGAACCTTGCTGACGCCGTCAAAATCTTCGACGCCATGGCGTTTGCTGCGGGAATTTTAAGGTTTCAAGCATTTTCTCTCTGCGCATTTTCTCGCTTAGCAAGCGGCTTCTCGCGGCAAGCGTGGGGATTTTGGAGTATAGAAAAGAAAATTTAGTAATGAGAGAAAAATCGTTTTTATTTTAGTGTCCCTTTTAGACATGAGCAAATGGACGCATGCCAGTGGATGGGCTTAATTTAACAGGAGGGCTGGTTTGCCGTTCGCGTTTAAGTTATCGTACAGTAGGAAAATGTAGTTTTTAAGATCTCGATATTTCGATTGATTGTCTTTCTGCTTGTCGCTTGCATTCGCCGACGTCTCTGAAACTCGCCCTGGGTTTCTTCGCGCGTTGCGCTAAGCTAGGTAATGGAAACGCACGTCCTTTGTCACGTCCTTTCCGGAGGCTGCCGGAGGCTTAGAGTAAGCCACCCATGCGCCGAACGTCTGAAGGAGTTTTTATGCTGCTTATCGTTATAAGGCAATCAATCTAGGAGACACATTGACACTCTTTGGTGCATGTAATGTGACAAATTTCTAATCGGAAGCGAACGATGCCAAGGTTGCCGACGTCTGAAATGGCACTGTCGATGATAAGCGATGTGACTGTCCAGAAGCAGCAGCTTCTCGACGTGCCATGAAGGTATGCGTACCGTCACATAATATGCATATGTTTGAAGGAGATGGATTGAACGAATAAAAACGCGATGTGCTCGACGGAAAGCAAGCACCCTTACATTAATGTTTTGGCGCTGCTATCCTGACTAAAATTAATCAGTACAATATTCGAGCCAATGGTAATGAAAATATTTAAGACACCTAAAGCAAGGACTAATTTTTGTGAAAAAAAGACAGTTTTGTCGCAAGAGCGAAGGCATAAGTGCGATAGCAACAATTTGGAGTGTCACGCAAAGAGCGGCAAGCAGCTTCAAACGTGGAGTGCGCTGCTCAAGCACAATAGACGCAGAAAGAGAGCACACACAGGACGAGCGGGAACAAACAACGTTAACAGCTCGACACTTAAAGCGCACTGCTCAAACACAAAGGACGCACGAAACGTACGCACAGGTATACACAGGACGAGCGCGAATTAACAACTGTCACAGTTGTTACCTCGCTGTGTTTGAACAGTGCAATTCTTTTGCAAACGGGGCCGCTGCAAAGAGCGAAGTGACCAGCGCGCCCTCTCCAACTTCAACGGAATCTTTCCGCTGAAAGCACAAGACGTAAAAACCACCCCCATTACGAGATAAGCGCACGCGCACGGATGACCACGCCCGTCGTGTAAAAAAAAAAAAAGAGGATCATATTTATTTTTGGGTCTGCCGGTCCCATGCTGCCAATTTCCCACAGGGTGGGTGCCAGGGCACCCAAGCGACTACGAACTTCGTTCTGCTGAGCACCAGGTCGGAAGTGCGCTTCCACTTATTTTACCGGTAGGTACCCTGCGGCAGCAATTCTCTGCCTCCCATAGGAGCGGCGCACGCTTGACTATTTCACCAAGGTGGGTTAAGGTGCGCCGAGGGGCCTTTACAGAACCTTATGGGGCCTCCTTTCACGGTGAGTAAACAGAAGCAACCAAGCTGCGCCAGGTCTGTGTACTCTACCCATTAGGAAATACCGGTGGTTTCCCAGTCGGCACTGGGAATCGAACCCGGTACCTCCCTCACAGGAAGCGGACGCTCAACCATGTATCCACCGCAGCTGATATGTACATATGATATACTATATATGTGGATACATGTGCGTACGTGTATATATATATATATATATATATATATATATATATATATATATATATATATATATATATATATATATATATATATATATATATATATATATATATATATGCCTGTGCACATGAAGGGGGTGATACCACGTACGATCGAACAAACAATGGCTGGTCGACCTCTTCAATTTATTTTAAAATTTTATATATTATTGCCTGATGAGTGGACAGAAGAGATACGCAATTTATTTTGCCGCCAAAATTTTTTTCGAAGCACCGCAAATCAATAATGACGAAGAGGTGGAGTGGAGCGCTCATCCGCTCTGCTGTTATTGCCGTCTTTCGTTAGGAATTGCATGATATATATTAAAGATAGGTAGCTCAAATTTCTTTAAGTAAATATATGCATGCTTTTGCTTCAGCTGAGGTATTTTTAGTTTTTATGTGTTGTGTATATGTTTTTATAAAAAAAACTTAACTTTGGCCTAGGAAACGTTATTTTCTTTGCTTTGAAGGTCTTTATCTCAAAAAAGCCTTGTAGCAGAGCGACAAGAATTCCGCATTGCGTTCTTTGCATACCTATCTACCAATCTGCTGAATCTTATATATATAAACTTTTCAGTAAAGAGATGCGATCGGGCTAATTTAAAGAAAACAGCGGACAATGGAAACTTCTGACGACAACTAAAAAAAACTAATTTCTTTATTTCTTAAATTTCGTCCACTTATTCTCCTCCACATCAGCTTTCACAACCATTGAAAACATATTCGATAATTTTGTAGCACTAATAGTTACGGCCCCTCCAATGAGACCCTTAGGAAAGGATTGGCAATTCCGACTTCTTGCCCAGCAAGTGTATAAAATGCAGGCGGGATTAAATTTCTTTTTCTTAAAAGGCCAGCAGTACCGAAAAAGGTGTCGTCGGCACTGAACACGTTAATATTGAAATTATTTGGTCACTGCAGCGGCCACGAGCGAGGCGCTAGCAAGTAGGTGCGCGCGCATCCGGGATGCTCGTTGTAAGAGACGGCGCAGTGAGAGCTCGTTTTCGCGTCCTCAGACCGATTGAGTTCGGAACAGCAACACCTCTCGGGTGACTTGAACGCACGTGCACCGGTAGTCGCAGTGATTTGGTGAACGACGTCGAATTCTTTTTCAGGGGGCATAAGAATGTCACCGTTCAACTTCCGTGAAGATCTTTCATTGCAGTCGTAGCAAAAGCACGCGTAGCACAAGTAGTCCGTCTCACTGACAGTCACTGATCTTTCGGGTGTTAAAGGGGCCCTGCAACACTTTTCGAGCATGCTCAAAAAGCGCTGCCGATCGGTAGTCGAGGCTCCCGAGAACACGCCAGCCAAATATTATAGCGATGCGCACGGCCTGGAATTTACAATAAATTCTCAAAGTCAGCTGAAAATCGCTCCCTCTTCTCTCGACAAATGATGTATTAGTCCGCAAAATATGACGCGATTGTCGGCAGTTCCACCATTGGCTGATGTTATAATCACGATAACACCCTCATTATTACTTTCGTTGTTAATTTTGAGTTCAATAAGTAGATAATATGTACGTTTATATTATGTTATCGCGTTAAAAACACCGAACAAGCACTAATATTAGCACTTCCGGTCTCACCGACAGCTCGTCTGCTCGTAGTTGCGTGGTTCCGTTTTCTTCGCCATGCGCAGTGCTGAAAACGTGAATATTTCTGTGCTTTTGACCATCGCCGGTTGCCGTTGAGAGTGGCAGCCGTTCGAGTGTTGCCTCGTCAGCTGAGAACTGCATCGTCGGCACGTTCTCACGACCGACCGAGGCACGGGCGCAGCGTGTCTCCGATAACAATGCTGGCGTCCGGTAATGGCGGCGCTTCGGGGTCGTCTGCCAGTGCCGTCTTACGAGGCGGTGTATCGGAGTATGGGCCGAAACCGATCTCAGCTGTCATTCGTTCCAAACGAGCGCGCACGTTTGCTTCCATGGTTGGCAGAGCGATGAAAACACTACGGCGTTCGAGGTGCACACCCAACATTACCAAACCGACGCGCAGTTTTCAAGCACGCGCGATACACAGCGCGATCGACTCCGCTCGACGAGAACGACGCAAGCCGACCGGAAGTGGCGGCACAGACCACGTGGTTGCGCCGAGAGGCCAGAGAGAAAAAAATGAAAAAAATGCCGCCGGCGCTGACGTCGCCTCCTCGCACCTCCGCCCTCCCTCCCTCCCCTCACGCCGCGCGCAGCTTTCCGCGCGCTCGCTGCGTTGAGTTGAGAGAGAAAGCTGCGGAACGTGATCTCTCTAATTTGGTAACACCACTTAGACTTGACGGATTCGAAAAATTTTTGCGGCATATGGCTCGTGAAGAGTCATACGTCAATAATGGGACTATTCCAATATAACAAAGAAAGGTGTTGCAGGGCCCCTTTAAACGTTCCTTCAAAGCATTGATGTCTAGGTCGGTAACTCTGCGAAATTCGGGCTTCTTAGTAATAATTAAGCTTGAATAAAAGGTAACCACCGACCAAATAAAAGTTTTGAAAGGTGCATGTTTGGGCTAGTTGGTACTCCATTTGAACATCTAAATAGCGCGAACTTCAGGGACGAAAGACAGTAGAATGCGACACACACAAGCGCTAACTTCCAACTGAATTTTATTGAAGAAAACATGAATATATAGGGTAACACTACGCCTGCGCAGCTTCACATCCACGTAACCACATTCACTCCTAAGTGATAAGATTTATCTCTCTAAAGGCACACCACCAGTTACATAGAACAAAATAAAAGTTAATAAATCACATACCACTATCTTGCAATATGCCCAAAAAACATAGTTCCTTTGCTGACAGAGCAATGGAAGGCACGCTTATACAATGCCTAACATCCTTGGCCATCTCTGCTGCTTCTACTATCTCTCGCGTTTTTTGGTCATCATGAGCGAACAGTACAGCACATTTTTCAAATTCCGGCGTACACCCGCAGCTTCGGCAATGCGTCGCCACGTGACCTTGCAGACCTCCCCGGACATTGTACGCGTGCTCCCTGAGACGGTCGTTTAAGCATATTTAAGTTTTTTGGGCATATTGCAAGATAGTGGTATGTGATTTATTAACTTTTATTTTGTTCTATGTAACTGGTGGTGTGCCTTTAGAGAGATAAATCTTATCACTTAGGAGTGAATGTGGTTACGTGGATGTGAAGCTGCGCAGGCGTAGTGTTACCCTATATATTCATGTTTTCTTCAATAAAATTCAGTTGGAAGTTAGCGCTTGTGTGTGTCGCATTCTACTGTCTTTCGTCCCTGAAGTTCGCGCTATTTAGATGTTCAAAAAGTTTTGAAAGAAACGACGTTTCTTTTAAAACTTTTATTTGGTTGGTGGTTGCCTTTTATTCATCGTGTTTCGTCTGACCAGACGGCCTTCCGTCTAACTCTCAATTTGAATAATTGAGCTTCTTGTGTTCCGAAAGGTAGTCTCCACAATACACTCATTCAGAGCCATACTTTCTAGTCATGAGACGCACAGGAAGTGTAGAGTCAGAGCAAAGCGCAAGAACCATCGGCGCCGAATGAAGTGTGAACAGCGGACCGAACGCGCGGCCAGTTCTTGCCCTCTGCTGTAGACATCCAAAATAGGCAAGCGTATCCGGTTACCGATAGTATCGCTTTTCTTTCCTTTGACATTCCATAATTTACTTTGCCACTGTAGTGCCACGTTCATGCTTTCCACTGATCGCAACTGGCGCAGCTCAGTTTCTCTGGCAGCATCGTGCGTGAAGCGAGCGCTCATAGCTCCCTTAGAGAGTCTTAATCTTGCTTCTATCTCCGCCATGTTATCGGCGCCTAGCTGCGATGCGAACAGAGGGCGGATAGAATAGCGAAGCTCCAGTGCACGTGCGTTCAAGTCACCCGAGAAGTGTTGCTGTTTCGAACTCAATCGGTCTGAGGACGCGAAAACAAGCTTTCACTGCGCCGTCTCTTACAACGAGCATCTCGGGTGCGCGCGCGCCTGCTTAGTAGCCCCACGCTCGTGGCCGCTGTAGTAACCAAATAATTTCAAAATTAACGTCTTCAGGGTCGCCGACACCTTTTTCGGTACTGCTTTTCGGTACCTTTTTCGGTACAGTGAACTGACACTATATTGAACGAGAAATACAAAAAAAAGAATCGTACAGAAAAGCAGAGTGTATTGGCCAACACAAGCTATACGTGACCGACTTGCAAGCGCGTTCTTGACCGTGCTAGGTTTGAAGTCCCGCAGTAAAGCGAACCAGTGTCTTCAAATTGCGCAGGCGGTCGTACTGCCCACCGCCACACACGTCAGCGAAGTCTTCGTGCTGGATGTTGTCGGCAGCGAGGTTATAGTGCAGGTCTGTGACGATCCCTTTGGTGTCAAAGAGCTGCAAAAAACAAAATACGTGAGACGAGCCCACTTCGTCCATAATGGCATAATATGGGCCGGAATCAACGAGAACAAGATAAAACATGTGCTCAAACTGCATGTGATTTTAATTCGGAGAGCGCTTACACAGGTTGTGCCACGTAACTTGAGCCAACACGTGAAAACTGAAAGGCGCGTCGGAAATGATTTGAAACGAAACCATATTACGCTCACAAGCCTACAGATACTCAGGCTATGTTTATTTCCTCCTTAATTAAATAATTATTTCTGATAAATTATCTTTTTTCCTAATTTCTGACTGAATTCACTCAAACTGTGAACTCACAGTTGTAGAACACCTTCAGTAACCACCCATTGAATTGTTTCCTGTACGATACGTCTCACGTAGTTCCTTTTTCCGCGTTGTGAAGAAAGCCAGCGAAATATGAAAACTGCTACCCTGCTGTCCTCACGCGTGCAGTCAGCGAACGAGCTAGGTCGCCTGTAGCACGTATGTCCACGGCGAAGTAGCAGACTGTTTTGATGGTGGCCGGCATCTGGGCCTTCGGCGTGCGTCGGATGACGGTGGAAATGCAACCTGTTGGCCGAGCGAGGAGATAAGTCGTCTAAGGCTGAGAGCGACGACGTGGAGGTAACCGCGGCTGGAGAAGGGGGCCTTGTTCACTTATTGGCCGCCTGAGGGCAGCACGATAACAGTGCGTGACAACTTCGTCACGTAGCTTTTTTTTTACATTTCACAGGCTTTCTTGGCAATGCCGAAAAAATGACTGCGTGAGACATCATACTAGAAACAGTTCCCTCGGTGGTTCCTGAAGGTGCTCTACAGCATTGCCTTAACACTTTGGGTCTTGAGCCAATCATTTTAACGGTTGCGCAGTTAGGCATTAATAATGAGTTAGTTGAAGACAAACTAAAAAAAAATTTGCCAGAGTAAATGCCTGCTAGTGCAAATAGTATGTTTTCGGTTCACTCTGCTTGAGACACTCCTTTCATTTTTAAAGTCTTGTCAGTTACGTGGGATAACTTCTATAGAGAACAGTAGAAGTAAACTATATGTTGCAATGACATATTTATTATTAACTCCTCCTTCGTAAGCGAAACAAACGGTCATGTGTTCCCGAAGAATGAGAGGGCAGGCAGACATGGCCAAGCATTATGATGAGGATAAGTTACTAAAGCGCGCTGTAAGAACTCGCTGTTAGTGGAACTTCTGCGGTACAGCCCATTGTTGCGTAGATGTGTACTGAAGAGCACTGTGTCATCAACAAATCTTACGTTGCTGAGAGTGTCTTCATAAAAGTGTTATGTCATATAGCAACGATGCCCTGCTATGAATTATTTCGAAGTTACGCTCGTCACTAACATATCGTGCACCTCTCTGATCGCACCATACGCGGTTCTATGGCCTGTCTCATGTCTTCCGATAAACCACGCTGTCGTGTGAAGTAAACTCTCCTTGCTCGGGAAGGTCCACCATAGTGGCTGATGGTAGTATTCGTCATTTATATATAAGTACCCTATCGGAAAACCCAGTGGCACTGTCCCTGTGCCTTAAATGATTATTGGACCAGTGTGGCGCTGGGTACTGGGACACTGGCACGCTGCACGAGGCACGCTGGACGCTGCCGTGCTGCACACTGGGACGCCCGTTACGGGCCGAAATCGGGCATCTAAATTGCTTTTAAAAACTGTGGTTTGCCCAGATCGTAATTAGGGCTGAAACACGATCACTGCGATAACAAAATTAAAAAAAAGAAACGAGCGAGCGAGCGGGAGTCGAACGGCGGCCACACCTCGACGCACCGTACATCCTGAGTTCGACACCGTTAGGCGAGAGACCAGCTCTTTTATTGCGATAGCAATTATATGGACAGTCTCGGCTGATTTTTGCCGTCGGTGGCCGCCGTCATTCACCGTATATGTATATGTGTATATATATATATAGAAAAGCCACAAAGAAAAATAATTCAGAAATTCTTCCCGACGCGCGGAATCGAACGGGCGACCTCTCGCTTTGCAGCCCGCCGCGTTAGACGTTAGGCCACGACAGCACAGTCTTTCAGCCTGCTAACGGCGAGCTATTTATATACACCATGTAATTCAGCATGCTTTCTTAGTGGCCACATAGATGGCGCGACGTGCGCGCGCGCTTTAAAGATCGTCGCCCCGCTCCTGCAAACGCCGTTGCTCTTCGCTCTACAGGGCGTGGTCGCTTTCGTGCGCTTATCTCGAGGAAAGAAGGGGCGGCCGGTGTGGCGCCAGTGGCGCTTCGCTTCACTCGCTGCAGCGGCCGCGTTTGCCAAAGGAGCACGCTGTTCAAACAGAAATAAGTAACAACTGTGACAATTAGTTCGCGCTCGTCTTGTGTGTACCTGTTCGTTCGTT
Source organism: Rhipicephalus sanguineus (assembly GCF_013339695.2). Classification (NCBI taxonomy): domain Eukaryota; kingdom Metazoa; phylum Arthropoda; class Arachnida; order Ixodida; family Ixodidae; genus Rhipicephalus; species Rhipicephalus sanguineus. Next base: position 189,333,421 of record NC_051177.1, read on the forward strand.
TGGTGCGTCCTTATTTATGTTTGAGCAGTGCGCTTCAAGTGTCGAGCTGTGACGCATTAGTTCGCGCTCGTCCTGTGTGCGTTCTTTTCTTGCGTCCTTTGGGCTCGAGCGACGCGCTGGCAATTTCGAGCTGCTTTCCGTTCTTCGCGTTACATTCCAATTTTTTGCTATCGCATTCATTGCTTCGCAGTTGCGGCGAAACTGTGACTTTTTTTCTTCTTGTTATAACTACTTCCACTAGCCAATATTTCCATTTGTCGCGCTTAGAAACGCAGATTTAAGTCTCTTCGCGCTCGCGGCAACATAAGCGGAGATAGTTGATTTGTTTGTTATGCGCTGCCTAGGATAAGAACGTCTATCTGGCACGTTTTGCCGCAAAACATATTAGCGTAACCGCAGAGCGTGTTGCGGCCATTGCACTGACTCGCTAAGCAGTTAGTCATACCTGTGTAGAAAGCAATGTGCATCTGATCTGCACAATGAACAGATTAGTTTTCGTCACCCGTTCGGACATATTTTCTGTCCTTTTTGTTTACGTTCAGCGTACTATACAGCTGCAGTTCACTCTAGCCGAACCGACCATTAGTATTAGAGATGTGTTCCGTGCGCCATGATCGCTTTTAAGAACGCGGATATTCAATTACGAAGAACCTAATTACCGTTGAAATGTAGTTTCCATCATACCTCACTCAAGCGAGGCCATATTTGCACTTTTTATTTGCACAGAAATCAGGAGCTAAAACGTCGAGATTGAGCGTTATATTGGCTCACTTTTGCCGGTGACGTGCGGCTTTCAGCGGTACGAGCCCATATGGAAGGACTGACTGCTAGAGTAGGTTGATTATGATTATCAGACTAACACTAATGTCATAATGTGTTGCCAATAATAAGTTCTTTCGACGCAGTTATAAGAACAACATTCAGTGCACTCGATTACATACTTCAGAGAAAGCGCTCGCGCGCGCGCTCGCTAGACAGATTGCTTTGGCGTAGACCTACGTCCGCCGCTTAACTAAAACAAAAGCTAGGTATGTGTAGGACACACAATAAAATAATATTTCGAAAATATTCGATAATTTTTTTCTTTCGACTTCTAGCGATCCAATACCAAATCTTACAAGAATTGCACCCAGAGCGCCCAGTTTTTTCCAATGTGCCGCCAGTGTTTCCAGTGCGTGCGCAGGCAATGTACAGCGTGGCCAGTGCCTCCCAGTGCGCTCTAAGGCACTGGGCCACACTGTACAGTATTACCAGCCCCTTTCAGCGCACTGGGCAGATGGGGTTTGTGTTCCCCTTCTGTGTCCCGTTAGTTTGCGCTGCCAATATTTCAGTATGAACCTATACCAACTTGCCCGCCTTTCAACACTTCTGCACTGGACAGCACTGGCCACGCTGTACAGTCTGTCCCAGTGCCTCCCAGCGCGCTGTAATACACTGAGACACACTGTACAGCGTTTCCAGTGCTAAGCCGTCAGCTGGAAGGCACTGGGAATCATTGGAAATGCTGTTTTTTGATGCCAAGCAGCTTTTGCGCTGGGCTTTGTCCGTAGTTAGCGATGATGATAAGTGCAGAGCGCGCTCGCGCCAAGGAGAAGTCTTCTTCGTCTTGTTCTTCGACCGCCTTGATGATGATACGTGCACAGCACTTTAGCGGCCCGTGCTGCCGTATATGACCCAGATTGGCGTAACGTAGACAAAACCACGTGTGCTGGCACGCGCTAGCGCGTTCGGGCCTGTGTAAGGGGCTGGGTAAGACGCTGTGCCCTCTCCCCCTTACACTCTCTCAGCAATCATGCGATGGCGTCGGCGAACGAGATTCTGCAGACGCGCGATGAACCAAAGCGTTGTATCCTAGTCAGAACGCGACGCGCTAGCGGGTCCGGCCTGTGTAAGGGGCTGAGTAAGACGATGCGGTCTCTCCCCCTTACACTCTCTCGGCAATCAAGTGAGGGCGTCGGGGAACGAGATTCTGCAGACGCGCGATGAACCTGCATGGCGTGCTCCAACAAGAGTTCGGGACGAGTAACAGCAACGGCAACTACAGTGAATTCGTGGTGTGCTCCATAGAGTTTCCTACAATACTTAGAGGGAAGTCTGGCGCTAGTGTCTATGGGAGCTGCAACGCATGACGCTACAGCCAGCATGGGAATGATGGGTAGTACACGAATTTGTCTAAACTTCGTACTTTCGGCTCTCTTTGGCTCCGCGTCGGCTGCATCCGCTTTGTCGAAAAACGAAGTTCAGCAAAAGTCAGCAGTTTCACTTCGCCACTTTAACTTCTCTAGGCTCAGCAGGTCAAATCTGGTCACAAAGTTCAAAAACGATCCATTATTTTATCCCAAAGAAAACCAAATATAGCAATAAACAAAGCCACAAGTACGTTTGAAGCCGCAAGCACGAAGACTAGGCAAATTTTTCTGCCACCCATCATTCCCATGGTAGCTGAACGATCGCAGCGCCAGAGTCCCCTCTAGTTAATTTTAAGAAACTCTATGGTGTACTCCACTTACAAGGACGCGTTAACATCGGGCAAGGTGCCCGTGATGAACGGAACTTTTAAGTCGACCCATGCGCTCCTTCGCAATACCACATGGTTCCCTTTAGTGGGAGATGGTGCAAATTTTTTCCAATAGGGTAGCCTGGCTTTTGTGGTAATTCGACTCGTGTCGGCTCGTACAATATTCACACGCACCAACCCTCACATCAACGCGGGTCTGTCTCTTATGGAGTGCCAACCTTAATTACTGTAATGTTGCAAGGTCCATCACCTATTGCGATAGCAATTATATGGACAGTCTCCGCTGGTTTTTGCCGTCGGCGTCGCCGTCCCGGCCCGTATTATCTATATATATATATATATATATATATATATATATATATATATATATATATATAAGCCACGAAGAGTACCGTCTTTCAGACTGCTAACGGCGAGCTATTTATATACACCATTTAATTCAGCATGCTTTCTCGGTCACCGCCGAGATGGCGCGATGTGCGCGCGGGAACGCTTTAAAGATCGTCGCCTTGCTTCTGCGAACTCCGTTGCTCTTCACCCTACAGGGCGCGGTCGCCTTCGTGCGCTTATCTCGAGGAAAGAAGGGGTGGGCGCGGGTGTGGTGCGGGGGGTTGTATGTCTTGTGCTTTCCCCGCGATGTCCGCGTTGAGGTCACAGAGCGTACGAAGGTCACTTCGCTCGCTGCAGCGGCCGCGTTTGCGAAAGGAGCACGCTGTTCAAACAGAAATAAGTAACATCTGTGGCAGCTAGATCGCGCTCGTCCTGTGTGTGCCTGCTCGTTCGTTTCGTGCGTCCTGCTTCATGTTTGAGCAGTGCGCTTCAAGTGTCGAGCTGTGACGCATGATAGTTCTCGCTCGTCCTTTGGGCGTTCTTTTCGTGCGTCCTTTGGACTGGAGCGACGCGGTAGCAATTTCGAGCTGTTTTCCATTATTCGCGTTATATTCGAATTTATTGCTATCGCATTCCTTCCCTCGCCGCTGCGGCGAAACTGTGACTTTTTCTTCTTCGGGTTAAAAATTATGATATGGAACGCATTTCGGTCTCTTTCCGAGTGCCCATCTTCCTTGCCCCGAGTTTTAGTAATAAAACCTACAAAGTTTTCATCGTTGCTACCACTTTTATGTGTGCCTGCGCGCACGCGTTTACATCTGTAGCCTTGCATGTCTCAACATGCAATCCTTACTGCACTAATATGGGCACATTAAACTGTTTCTAAGCACCAAAAGACACTAGCTAGAACTGCCCGTCCCACAACGTATTAAAGGAACACATTTTCTGTGACAAAGCATATCACGAAAGGCGTCCAGTGCAGCTAATCATCACCGGGCGTTCTCACCTTGTAGCGAAAAGACGGGCTGCTGTCGTACGTGAACAACATGTTTGCCGAGTTGTCGTACGCAAACTGAGCCTGGAAGGTTTCGTCGTACCTGAACGCACTCTTGTAGCTCGACTTTTTACAGGCCTGTTGGGAGAGAAGAAAGATGTTGCTTGCGAAAATTCTCGAAATTGAAGACGTGAAAATACTGAAGAAGTTGCAAAATGATGCACGAATGTCTCGTCGAAGCATTGAGCTTGCACAGTGTTCGGGCGCATGGGTCATATCTTTCTCCCTTGTTAACCAGTCTACCTTCGGCACACACCGGAAGACCACGGAAGGCCGCGCTTTGTTGAATTGTCGAGGGCTTAAGCTGAACGGACTCTGGAATGACTGTGATGATATTAGACGAAAAGGTTGAGGAGGTATTGCTAGTCCTTCTGATCATACGCAGGCAAATTTAAGCGCTATGCGTATAGTTCCAAATCTATAAAGGTTTTAAGTACGCGCGTTTCGTTATTGAACGCAGCGATACTGCTAATCGAGTTTCCAGCCGCCCCTTCCTATGGCACGTTACATGGGTGAGCGACGTCACACTGGCGCCCCATCGATTTGTGGTCCCACTGACGTTAATGGTTAATTCCCCAATGCAGTTATGAAGTAATGTTTGTCCGTAATATCTAAGATGCGTTGTAACTTATAGTCAAAAGGAATAACAGAACGAAAATACAAAACCAAATTTTTTACAGCGCATGGGACCTTCCATGAAGAAACAGCGAACAGACAGGACGAAGGAAAGTGACACAAGGACGGGCGCTGACCTTTCAATGTGCAGCGAGCGCCGTCTGCCTGCCTCACAAAATCATCCATGCTGACGTGAGCTACGTGACCAGTGTTGATATTGATGTCTCTTTAAACGAGTTGTGCTGTGCTGTGGGCTGCAATCCTATGACTGTTTTTGTCACGCTAAGCTGTAGCATCGTGTGGCTGTGCAAGGCAACTGGAGAGCGGATTGTATGCAGCGTACCGGTACATATTCATTAGGCGCTTATTATCCAAGAGTAGGAAAGAAATTATATAGTAAGCGCCAGTTTTCTATTTGGCACCGGAGGTGCTGTTTTTTTTAAATCTGTCGACGTCGTCTCGACGCTGCGCCTGTAGATACGCTATGAAAGAAGACCTACGTGGCCCCATTCATAGCCCCAAGTTCAATGTCTTCTTTGAAATGATTTAAGGAAAAATATAGAGAAGAAAAGATCATTCGTGATAATAAATAATTATGAGCGCATGCCTTTCTAGAGCAAACACACCAATAAACCGAACTACCGGAGTTCACAAAAGGAAAATGATTCGAATATTTCTCTTTCTGTAGCTGTGCAAGACAAAATTCAGGGAACTACAACGTTGTTTTGTAGCGACTGCTACATGTGAGAACAAAACCGCTGTATAATTTTCTGAAGTCGCGTTAAGTATATTATTTGACTGAAGTCTACGCCGGCCGCAGAGCTACACAAAAATGCAGATCTAAGCGGCCAATCTTCTGTGTTTTAATGTGTACTTTTGAAACCAAACATCGTGAGTAGTCCGTCGCGGTGTTGTAGCTGTTACGGTGTTCGGCTGCTGACCCGAAGCCGCGGGTTCGATCCCGGCCGCGGCGGTCGCATTTCGACGGAGGCGAAATGCTAGAGGCCCGTGTACTGTGCGATGTCAGCGCACGTTAAAGACCACTAGATGGTCATATCATAGTTTTGGGGCGCAACACCCCAGATATTATAATTAGACATTGTAATACATAGCACGGTAACTATTTTATTATTGACCCATGTGGGTTTTTTTTAAATCCGAGTAACACATCGCATGGAAAATATATTGTTGACCCCTATGAGCACTAAAATTCATGTGCCCGTATTTACGCCTAAAGAGCTCGGATTATTTGATAATGCTGCTGACGGAAAGAAGCACTGCGGCATTGGTATGGTAGTAGCAACGCCGCACAGCTGCTCGGTAAGAAAGCAGCAAGCGGCTCGGTAATAATGTGCATTGCTGATGATGGTGATGATTGTGTATTTTTTTTTGCGCGAGGCCTACTGCGGCCAAAGAGCGCCAAACACAAGGTTGTAATAATGTTTTGTGTGGTAGCAGCAAAAATAGTTTAGCCGTGTAATGAATACCCTCGCTGCCATAACGCAGCGATATACCATAGACCTGCCAATCAGAAAAAGCTGAAGTAGTTCACGACATATGTGGAAAAGAAGTACAAGTTGCGTACTTACTTCGGCAATGCTTGTAATTTGGCGCCCTTCCGGACCACCTCCTTGCGAGCTCGTCGTGCACGGTTGACCGAGGGAGTAGTTTCCATCAGGGCCGTTGTCCGTGTATTTGGGAGTATACCAACGGCCGCCCATACCGAAGGATACTGCAATAGCACTGGTTGCCGCCTGCTCCTTTTTGAATTTCGACATGGCCGATAAAACTCTGACCTGGGGATGAATCAATGTTCGTTGTAATACAGTTGTCATCGAAGTGGTAATGGCCCGTCATGGATTATCAGTTTGGTCTTTTCGGGGCCGCGCAGAGCGACTGAATTCAGGGAAAGCAGGCGCATTTTACGTGGAGAGCTTTCAAACCGAAGGCGCTAAGAGTGCCACGATCATGGACACTTGCAAAGCCAGCTATGTTGTCATTTTTCAGCCTCTCCATGAGGAGATACCAGCCTTGAGGGCCAACCAGAGTTTGCATGTTAGACCATTAGGTAAAACATGACAGTAATCTGATGAGGACATAACAGCCTCGAGGGCCAACCAGAGTTGATATGTTAGACCATTTCATAAAAAATGACATTAATCTGATAAGGACATAACAGTCTTGAGGGCCAACCAGAGTTGACACGTTAGACCATTTCATAAAAAATGACATTCTGATGAGGACATAAAAGCCTTGAGGGCCAACCAGAGATGACATGCTAGACCATTTGGTAAAAAATGACATTATTCTGATGACGCGATTTGTCAGCGAAACAGTTGAGCACCATCAAAAATAGTATCGAGAACTGAATGAAGTACACCCATTGGGTCATAATTATGAGAACAAATTTATTGAAAAATAGATATCCTATTAGAATTCCTATATTAGTACTAGTAATAGTAATATACTTTTATATCAGCCAAATTTAGGCCCTGAGCATTTCGACGGCCTACGCGACTAGTCGACGCTGTTTTTACCCATCGGCGTCGATCCAGTCGAGCCAGGTGGTGATGGAGAGGAAAGGGGGAAGATAAGAACCGGATTGCTGAACAGTTCGGCAGCAGAAAAGGCATATGTAGAGGTGCAATTCGGATGGCAGGGATCGGATCCATATTTATAATGAAAAAGCCGAGAGGGGGTCATCATTCAATTCATTTGGATGTGCCGCTGAAGGCGAGACTCTAGCACAGTGAGTGATGGACGAAGGGGAGGGTAGAGGCGCTTGCAAGTCGTACCTGGAGGTATACCTCCTAAGAGTACGGCACAGGGAGATATTTCCATCGTTCTTCACGGAGCGCCCACTGCCGTCCGAAGATGTTGGCCGAGGAATGAATGGTTCTCGGTGAAATATATCGCGTGAGAGCCGGTAAGCCAGCTCATTGCCGTTAATCCCTGAATGCCCAGGTACCGAGCGGAGGAAAACAGTGGGAGGTTAGAGTGCAGAGATCGCTCGCTCAACCTCCCGTTGTAGAGAAGGGGGTAAGGTGTGGTTCTATGTGTGAGGGATGGCGGCGCAAGAATCAGAGTAGATCGCGTACTCTGGGAGAGAGAAGAGGGAGAAAATGACAGTAGGGCATGGACAATGAAAAGGACCTCGAGCGACAGTGCATCTGGCGGGTGCATATAGGGCCCCGCTGGTGTGGGTCTCAGGGGCCCAAAGATGCGGGTGGTACAATGCGTAGCCGCCGGAACCCCGAGCAGCCACGAATGAAGCATCCATGTAGGCGATTTCCTTTGTCGAAAAAGGAGGGTAATGGTGCTGCGCTGCCGTGTGACGACGGCCGGCGTGCAGAACGGGGATCATGTTGGACGGGAGGGGAAGGATACGAAGGTTTGAAGCAGCGGTGTATGCGGGAGAAGGCAAGGTGGGAACGGAAACGGGAATGTGAGGGATACCCACTTGTGCCAATAGTCGCCAACCCTGGCGGGTAAGAGATAGACGGGCAATCAGAGTCATGGTGGAGAGAAAGAAGAGGAGGCAGAGGATGGAAGAGGCCGGTGGCGGCAAAGAGCTTAGTGGAAGAAGCAGTGATATATATATATATATATATATATATATATATATATATATATATATATATATATATATATATATATATATATATATATATAGGGTTGTGCTTAGGTACCATTCAGGTAGTCTTTGTCGATTGAGTGCATAGTTCCGCGGATAACAGGGTCATCGCTGCGGGTGCTGCGTTATAAATTGCGCGGCCTCTCTTCTTGTTATCCGCCGTTCCTCCCTAGCTTGCTTGCTTTTTCTCCGCTCAGGTTCTCAAACTGCAGCATGGATGGAACTAGGAGTTCTTTTTCCTTGATGGGGGGGGGGGGGAACCGACTACGACCAGGGCACGAACAACAAAGATTTCTTTGTATTCATTATAAAAAGATAGGGTGTGCAAACACGGACACAGGAAGTTAGGACACCACAAACGCCGACTAACAACTGAAGAGACGCACAACGGCGCAAAAGAAAGAAGGCACGAAAACTTATCTGCGCATGCCCATGCAATTGGCGAACCTATCAATCCGGCACGCCTGGGGGTCTACGTGGAAGATAACTGTTAAGGCATTTGACTTCATCTTTATGAAAGTAATTCGACGGTTGGCTCACGCATGCGCTACCACTATTCTCGATGTGCCATGCTTTAATCATCAGGCGCGTTTCATCATTTCTATGCCTGTACAACACTGCGCATTTATCGACTATCCGCGGCGTTCGTGGTGTCCTGACTTCTTTCTTGTGTCCGTGTTTGCACGCCCTATCTTTTTAGAATGAATAGTTACCAACTAGCTCAGCTCTCTGTTATTCTAAGATTTCTTTGTAATCTGTCCGTATTCACCGGTGCCAGCAAGGTGTACCAGGTCAGGCGTCCTTAAGCGTGGTTTTAGTGAAGTCACCATTATTGAACCTCTCAGCTGTGAATGCGAACTAGGGCAGAAAGAAGTATCACTCAGAGGTATCCTCGTGCACCTCAGCAGTAGCAGACTATCCGCGGCCAAAAGGAGAGACGGACGTTAGGGCATTTTTGCGGCACACTGAGCATTACAATGAGAAGTTGTAAATCAGGGGCGTAGCCAAGGGGGGTTGGGGGGTTCAAACCCCCCCCCCCCCGAAATTTTTGAGTTTTGCTTGCGTATATATACACGCACACATACAAACGCACGCACGAACATACATAAAGTATGGTTGAACCCCCCCCCCCCCCGAAAAAAATTTCTGGCTACGCCCCTGTTGTAAATGTAAGTATGGGCAGTCGGCCAGAGTTTGCGAGCCCGAAAACTTAACGCATCATCCGAGAAAAATCAGCTACATCACTTCAGTGCATCTGCATATAGCGACAATCAGCAGCCAAGAGGCTTCGCGGAGCGCGCCATGTGCCTGAGACAGTAATGCTAGGCATTTCACGTCGCACGAAATGTACTTTAGCTGCATCTATCTATCTATCTATCTATCTATCTATCTATCTATCTATCTATCTATCTATCTATCTATCTATCTATCTATCTATCTATCTATCTATCTATCTATCTATCTATCTATCTATCTAGCCGCGTATGTCTGGGTGCTCTTTTGCTCGCCTCCTTAATCTATCTAGATAAACGAAAGGGGAATTTCAAGGACTTGTTTTTCTTAGCTTGACATTAACTAAAACTAACAGACAAGAAAAAGTTTCTTGGCTTTCTTGTCTGCTGGTTCTAGACAGACAGACAGACAGACAGACAGACAGACAGACAGACAGACAGATAGATAGATAGATAGATAGATAGATAGATAGATAGATAGATAGATAGATAGATAGATAGATAGATAGATAGATAGATAGATAGATAGATAGATAGATAGATAGATAGATAGATAGATAGATAGATAGATAGATAGATCGTTTTTGCCTTAATACGTTGTAGTCAACCGTACATGTTATAACAGAAGTGAAGTGGTCTCGCAACTTACCAAACGAACAGGGTACGAGGTGTTCAAAAGAGATGGCTCAAGCAGCTCTGTAGACTGGAGGGCTGGAGGAACCATGCGGCAGTCTTTCGTCCCGTAGTCACTATAGGATGTGTATCCAATGGCAACTAGAATGTCGATGGGGTAGCTCCTTGAAATTGAAAAAAGTGATAATTATGATCCTTACATATTCGCGCATCAGAGAGTTTTACGGTTTGTATTGAAAAGAAGATTTCTTCATAAAAGTTTTCCGTAACCGAATAGTGTGCACCTAAGGACTTACGAAAGATTGCAGCTAATCCGACGTCTACAACTCGAATCTACATTTCAGAAGGTTGAGTTGCTTCAGGTTGCTGCTTGCCGCCTATCGAGTTTACTTCCTATTTCCGCTCGATCTGCACTTTCTTCCGGTCTTGACTCCAGTTATAACCCTCCCAGTGAAGGCCTCCGAGATATGTTCGCTAAGAAATTACCGTCGACACCGTGAACGCCATACCCCACCCCACATAGTGAGCGGAAAAGGTCCAGGAAATTAAGTCGCGACCTGAGAGTCTGATCGTCGGGTGAATGATAATACGGAGCTTCGCTCTGTATGAGTTCATAAACCCAACAGAGCACGTTGGATTTGCTGCAATATTTTTCATCACCAACTTGCGCATAAGGGAATCGTACTGCGTACTGTGTAATCGTTGAAAATGAATCTGTCCAGTGTCTCAAAGGAACCTTCGCAACTAACGTAATGCGATCACCTTTGTTAAGTTTACTAAACACGGGTGAAAAGGAGCCTATACGCAACATCATATCCCACCTATACAATGAACAGTGTGCGATTAAAAAAAACACATAGAAAACGTTTATTGACACTTAGTGGGTAACATAACTTTCATGGCATGTGGTTGCCATACAACGAAGCGCTGGTGAAGGTATGGTAATTGGCTGGCGCTGCTAACGCGATATATATATATATATATATATATATATATATATATATATATATATATATATATATATTTAGTGCTTGTCCTGTCCGGTTGTTCTTCGCTGTCTTGCTGTGGTCTTTCGCTGGTTTCATCTTCCGATATCTATTTCAGGTTTGTGCTTGCTAATATGGCATTAGATTATTTTGAGCGCGATTATGTAATGCGTGGTTGGTATCGAGTGCACAGAACAGTGAGGTGGCGCACACTATCCAAGTCGTTTTATCACACGCGGGAAACAATAAACTATACAAACTCAACTATAGACCCCTGAGGAACGCCGAGCATAATAATGTTGCTGCTGCGAACAATTTATTCCTAGTGTAAGAAGAATGCATGAATGAAGGCTAATTTTATTCTGCAATGAAGCCTCCTATATGGCTATATCAACAGAAAGCTATAAAATAAATTCTGATATTACGGGAGAATACTGCACCACAATGAGATAAGAAAGAAACTAGTGCACATACAAATAGCAGCACCGGCTTCCCCGATAGCGAAAATTCCAGACGTAGTTACTGGAGAAAGCGGGAGTAATAGTGCTTGAACAATGCCGCACAAATTTCACAGCAATTAAATATTCTTCAAGTTTAGAACGCGATTAGACATCTTGAACAAAAATCAACCCCATTTGGAACCGATTAATCTGGAGGAAACCAGGGCTGTGCCAGGAAATAAATCACCCTAAAATAAAAACTTCCTCTTAAATCAAAAGCTATTTCGGCATTAAAAACTTTTGTCTTCCCTCATGTGAGATATGAAGCTTTCGCCTTGGTAAGTGTGCTTTCAGTATTCGGTTTCTCGCCTAAAGAGAGGTATCGCAGCGTTAGAAGATACTGAAGTGCCTATGTTAGTCATGAAGGCCATCGTTTTTCTACAGTGCACTAGTATTTTCGCTTTCTCAAGGACGCTAGGACGCTGCGCGCGTTCCGCTGTACTGTGCGAGGGAAAACGTGTGAATAAAGCCCCTGTAAAATGGCGTGAAGGCCATTACGTGAAACCGCTCGCCGACTTCGGGCTCTGCGCACGCGCAGTAGCATTTCCGCTCGCCTGCTTCGCCCGTAAACCCCTCAACAGTTTCTAATAACCATGCTCACAAGCGTAGTACTCATACTTACGTTAGCGCCTTTGCGACGCCAGCGGCCATCGAATCGTACATCAGGGGGTAGTGTAGCACGGTGTAGCTCGGCCGATCATCCGAGTCGGCCCTGTTCCTCATGAGTTGGGAAATCATCTGTGGAGTAATGAAGAAAAACAATCGCTGCCTCGAAAAACCACGAAATAAAGCGCGTAAGACAGGCATTCACACTATCACGCGTACAATTTTCTGGTTGCTCGCTTCACGTAAATGATCAATCCCTGTGTGCAACGGCTGTTATACGGACATTATTGGTCTACATCGACGTGCCCTCAAGACACTCGGATGTTGTTAAGTGTTGCAGCTTGCGTGGCACCCACATTGTGGCTTAGGGTATCGGCAGTTTTTATAGTGTTTTTACTAAATATTTCATTTCACTTAGACTATTATGTAAATACCATGAAAGTTTAATTTTACGGCGGACGCTGTACTTGACCTAGATGGCGCGTATACAGCAGGGCCTAATCAGAGTTTTGAAAACAGCTCCCGCGTACAACTGTACAGCGTCGGCCGTAAGCGCGCAGAGCTGTTTCTGACAAGAGAACCCAACTTTTGCCTTGGAATCGCCAAATAAATATGACGCCACAAAGTTGCCTTGTTGTGCCAGATCAACACACGTAAGTGACATTGTGCCTGCAACATTGTGCACAGCAGTTGCCTCGCCAGTCTCCCGCTTACATCTCCGGAACCAACTCCGTCCCTCACGTGAACACTGACCTCACTGAATGTTTGTCACCCGCTGCTCGAGACGCATCGGCAGCCTCGAGGTTTTAAGGCCTACCAATCACGTGGCTTTCGACGTGATGGTGGTATATGACGCGCGCGCGCGCGCGCGCACGCACGCACACACACGCACACACACACGCACACACACGCACACACACACACACACACACACACGCACACACACACTCACACACACACACACACACACACTCACACACACACACAGGGCAGCGATGGAATGTGACAGCGCTGTCTATAAATACCAGCCATGTTTTTTCCCGGCATAAACATTATTGTAAGTGTGCCCTCTGTGCGTCTGTCTCTCTTCTCCGTCGTCGCCTTCGCGCCATTTACCGCAGACCTTCTCCGGCAGTCTCCTTAATTGATTCCTGAACTTCTAATGTAGTTATACCACAAGACTGAATCCCTGATGCCCGAGTCCTTGACTGAGTCCCTGACTGAATCTAAGATGTATATGTACCAGGTAGCTCGTCTTTCGGACTTACTTCAGTCCCTGCTGTCAAAAACATGGTATAATTTCCCTCGTACGTTCCTTCATTATCCGTTTGCTTAAAGTGGTTAATTCTGTGGTGGTACACAACCCCATGGGCTTGAAATTCAGCGTAACCACTGTTTTATATTCTGTCTCTTTGTGATGGCAAGGATTGCCATCAAGGCTGGGAAAAAGTTATGTATTAATGTGACTGAATTTAAAATCCACACTGTGCTGTGCATGCATACGCGTGATCTTATGTACGCTCAAACTCGGCTACCTCCGATGTTGATGCTTCTCGCGCTAGGAAACTTTGAGACTATGTGCCTTACGTTCGCTAGGCGACGCAGCCGCAAGCACGAGATGCAAATTGGATGACCATGTTACGCGAGTCACAAAAGGTCGAGTGCGGCACCAACCTTAAGGCCCCTTGCTGACTGGGTGACGTATTCAAGCGGATTGCCACTCGCTTCCATCACGGGCGTGTTGACTTGCCCGAAGTGGTGAATCCCTTGGGACCACATCTCATCTAAAGTCTTCTTGGTCGTCGGATTGGCAACAAGATCGCTCATTTGGTTCTGGTTCCTGCAAAAGGTGCAAACACAAAGGTGACGATACTCTAATATGGTCATCTTGACGACGAGTTGAAATGTGGAGTAATTGAATTATTACGGATATTTCTAGAAAATGGCACCGGCGCAAGCTGCTTTCTCCCCCCGCGCTCTCTTCGACACCACCCTCTTTGCTCCTCCGCTTTCCTCCTCTTCAATGGCGTATATGGGGAGTGGAGGTGACGTTTACATCTCTCCTGAGATTTTGCAATTTTGCATGCTTGCATATACACGTACACATAGAAACGCGCGCACGAACGTACATAAAAGGTAATTCACCCCCCCCCCCTCCCTCCGAATAAAAGTTCCACCTGCGCCACTGCTCCTGTTGCCCTCTCTGCCATCACTGTCATTCAATTTCCGTTGCGCTCCGCGTTCGCTTTCTTTCATCCTTTGCTGTGCCAATCGCTCGCTCGGTTACGTCGACGACGACGACGCGAAACTCGTGTACACGCTCTTAAGAACTGCATTTTGAAAAAATTATTGACTGTACAGCGCTCCCCCCATCCTCTTGTGTGGCCCGTTTGCACTCCGCGTGTTTACTGATGCGAACTTATTGTGCATCTGAGAAAGCGTGCGAATGATTTCCTAACTGGAACACCATCTCGTTGGCTACTTCTTGTGATAGCGAGGCCACACCGCCCTCGCGCGTACTAACTTGTGGTCGACTCCGATGGCGTATTCCGTTAGACGGCGGTTGCTGCTGGCAGTATCCAGGAAAGTGTTGAAGTCATTGTTGTATGGAGGACTCAGCGTGATGCCTCCGGCCACGAAGAGGGAGTCGAACGTGATGAGGTCACAAAGCGCGTCGACTGGATAGACGTATGTGTCAGAGAAGCGAATGGCACCCACGGTGCATAGTAGTGAACCCGCCAGCAGTGATTTACCTGTGAGCGACAGACGCAGAACAGATAATAATGACATCTGAAGTTTGACGTGCCAAAACCACGATATGATTTTGATGCACGGCGTAGTGAAGGGCTCCTGAAATATCGACAATGCGGTGTTCTTTAACGTGCACTTGACATCACGCAGCACACGGGCCTGTATCATTTCGCCTCTATGAAAATGCGAGGACACACGACAGAAGCACGTAAATATACAAGCGTCTTACGGGATTGCAAAGATCACGTATACTCGCCCAGGTAAATGGCCGGTTCGCTCGCGCTCTAACATAGGACGAATCTACAGCATACGTCCGTCCGTTTATTTTGATCGCTTACAACTGACACCTCGTTCTCATTACAACTGCATGTCCCGTTCTCTTTGGATGTATTGTGCTCAAGATTGCTACTTCTGTAAAAAAGGTAAGTGCAAATGGGATGACGGTTTAGATGGTGGTGCCATGTATATGCTGTGCTCCTGTTGATGCATAACAGTGAGTAGTGTTTAAACGGAACAAGTAGCAATTAACTTATTTATTTGCGGATATTCAAGGCCTCCCTAGCTCAAGAGTCATTGCTTGAAAAATAACAAAATGTGGAAATTCTACGGAAAGAGAAAATGTAGAGCAAAAGCAAACGAGAAAAAGAAGCGACTGCAGGATCAGAACGGTGAATGATTATATATGATCAATATCGCAAGTTGCACTCAAATAAAGGATCACATCCCTCAAATCAGTTTATTATACTGTGGTATTTCTAATGGAGACTCGGCTAAATAACAATATTGTAAATGTAATCGCTACATGTGTGCGGGAAAAAACTGAGGAAAACCTTGAGAAAAACTGAGCCTGCCATTCATTAGCTTCACCTTTGAGTCTGGAACCCTTAGGGCAGATGGAGTACCACATACGTGATGGAAAGTCGCATTATGAAACCATTCTCGTGTTCACTCCCCTCACCGATCCAATATCACTGTAGTCATCGTAGTAAACGAGTGCTCGTTTCTTATATAGCGTTTATTAAGCTTTTAGTCCCCACGGATGATGTCCTCGAAAGGTCACTTTGTGCGACAGCATCCCCTTCGCAGGATTTCGCGGGAGTCAGCTCACAAGAACCATTCAGAGCTTAGAACGCCTAGACATAAGTGTCGGATAAAGCGAAAAAGAAGTTCTCATTGGCTGTCACGGTCTGGCTCTCATGAATGCAAGGTTATCTCTGTGAGTGGTCGCCGGAGAATACCGCCCGTTCAGAGTCCCGTGGTTTGCATCAAACGCAGGCTTAGGGCAGTGCATTCGGCAGGCACGTGTTGTTCGAGACACCAGGAAAGTCTAGGCGAGAGCTAGATCAGTGCAGGCGAGAATGTAGTGCTCTAACAGAATACCAAAATAGCAATTTGGCCCCTTGCTTGGTGTTCACGCTTAAAGAGTGCAGATGGCGGTAGAAAGAGAGGCTGCTGAAAACGAGCGCTGAGGTAGCACAGAATATTTCATTTGAACGGAAACGGATGACAGTATTAACCGCCCCTTAAAGATAAGTGATACCATAACGTATTGTCTTGAAATGCGAATTCGCAATCCACTAGTGCTCTTAGCGAAGTGCTTATACCTATGTCATTATATTTGCAGATGGAAAAGACTTCTGCTATCTACCATGCGCGAACACTGTGCTCGCGCGACAAAATTTCAGGGCACACTTGCTTGTTGAACAAAGGACACGCAAATGCGATCATTTCGCGCTCTTTAAAAGAGCTTTTGTGCTCACGCAGGCGAACTTTGCGGCAGAGTCCTGCCTGCCTCACGTATCATTTACCAGATTACAATAGAATAGTTTACATAACCTTGCTTTTGCTCAGAACTTTGATGTGTTTGAATCTACACACTACTCAACGACGCACCCGTAGCCCACTGCTTATCATAACATCTAGCGTGCAAATCTTTACCAGTGCTACAAAAGCGCAGGATGTCGCAGCATTTTCCTTAACTGCAGAACTAAATGACATTGACAAAATAGTGCTTACAGAACGTCTTCGGAAGAGATTAGACCAAGTGATGGCCGAATTCATTATTTCTATGTTTCTGCTTGTCTTGAAGGAGAGAAAGTGTCACAGGCGACTTATGATTGATGCGTACAGCCTGGTTGCTGACACGTTGATATGCAATAAAGTATTTGGAGGGTCTACGCAGGGAGCGTCACTGTAAGCTTAACTGCTTCTGTAAACTCCGCGCATGCGCAGCCGTGGGAACCCATATCGGTAATGGTAAGGCGGTTACGCGATGCTGAACTACTGGAATATTCAGAGGAACCTTTTGCTCAAAGAGCCCCTGAAAAACAATGAATTTGAACCCTTGCATATTCAACATCTCAGGGCAGCGACACCTCATTAAATCAGCTTTTATTTTCTATCATGCTGTGCTCTAAATGAGCAAATAAAGTACTAATAAAGAGATAATCGCAACCGCGCGAAGAGACACGACGAAGAAGCTAGGTTTCAAAATCTTATCGCAGAGGAGCGGCAATGTACTACAATCTGCGTATATGCGTATGCGCATAGAGATAGAGCATAGAAGTGAGCACGCGACACTTGCAAAAATATAACCATATCATGCCTATAAGCAATGTCGTAAATCATTTTACTAACATCACTGCAGAGTAACGCTAATTAAGTGGGACATATACTAGGTTTGACAAGGAGACCAACTATTTGCAGACCCTTCATTGTAACTTTGCAGGCTGAGGTATCACACTGATACGCTCGAGGTCGAGCGTTCGATTCGAGACCACAGTGGCCGTGTAATGACGTCGGCGAAATGCGACAGCACCTGCGTGCTTAGATATAGGTGCACCTTAAATAACCCCAAGTGGTCGAAAGTAATACGGAGTGGTGTGCCTCGTAATCATATCGATGTTTTCATGCGTGAAACTTAAGAAATAATTATGAAGGCGAAAGCCTTAGATGCCTCCTTAAACGAGAAAATTTGCCGACGTCCCGCGTCTGAGTCAACGCGAGTTACGCAAAAAATTATCGCGTGGTGAGTTCACCATACGACGTTATCATGACGTCACTGTGACGTCAAATAACGTGACGTAACACGGTGACATCACCACTTGACCTGGAGGCATCGCAAAACCACGTTAGTTGTAGAAAGCTTTCAGAGGGGGGCGCGGGAAGTTCGTTACATCTATAGTTACTGTATATGCTACCTTTAGGTAGCACAGTTGCGCATAGGCCTAGCTAACAACCACAGCTATGCTGCGAAGACGCACTCTGTTTTTGCAGGCGAATGCCTACTGGGTGACTGATCGACATGTTTGGCGTGTCAAAGAACGGTGATTACTGTGAGTGCCTAGTGTCAATCCAGTTCGCTGCAGCGGCGGCATTGAGAAATACAAAAATTCGTCCGAGCGACAGCTTCTCCGCAAGGCATGGTTGCTAGCGGCGTTTGGAAGACCGATGCGCAATTCTGCTACCTAACGGTAGCATATACAGTAATTATAATTACATCAGTTTAGCAGAAAAGAAAGACGATGACTTTCGCCTTCGAGTCCACAGAGGACGGATAACGGATCCTGTGAATTTTTACTAACCGCACTTCACATTGCTATTACTCGTTCATTTTATTCAAACGGAACGCACGATCCGGCGCATTTCTTTGAAACTCATCTTACGGCCATTTTCAACATATAGAACATAACGTAAAACAGGTTACTATTTCTAATCACTTAATTCTTTTGGCCTGAAGTGACTTCAATATCGAAGGTTGACGGCAGAATACATTTTTCCTCAGTCTTTCCCAGATTCTCGGCTGAAGACTAATTCCTTTGTATGCCTCAAATGTGCAAAGTCAAAGTACGTGAATGAAGGAAACAAAAGAAGGAGGCGCGGCTTCATTTGGTAGCACCGCTCAACATCTACTCACGAGGCGGTTTACGGGTCGTCTTCCTTGGAATCGTCGTGGTCGGTGTAGTCGTAGGAGGCCTTGAAGTCGGGGTACTTGGTGTTGGCGTAGGGTTGCTACTGGTCGTAGTAGCTGCGGTGATTTTTACTGCGGGATAAAATATATTAAATATTGAAAATCGGTGAATTGTCATAATTAGGATGACTGCGCTGCCGTTCAGTGGAATTGAAGGCATTGGTAACGTTCAGTTACCACCGCCCACCAATACGAAAGGGAAGTGTCGTTTATCACCAAAGTGTCTTTTTTTTTCGGATATATTGATTAACTCGTGAACTCTAATATAGCAAGCAACTCAGTGGTGGTGATAAAAGTAACGTGCACAGTGATCAGACTTTAAACAGAAAAAAGGCTGCATCTGTTTGCAGCTTACCGAGAATCCTCATTACGAAGAGTTAAATCATTTGGCAGCGACTGTGATAATTCAGAAGCTTGCTTACATCGGTACAGTGCAATATGGTGGACAGGTAGACCTCCTTTCATGCGTGTTTTCACAACTGTGATGAGGGATGCTTAATGCATGAAGTCTGCATGTTCCCGTGTTGCGGAATGGGCACCTCCAATCTATTCCAATTTCATTTCGGGGAATTAGAACTTGCCGCAGTTCCATTCCTTTCAATTCCTCGGAATGAAAAAAACTTAGCCCATTGCCACTACGGGAATGGCCGGGCAGTTCAATTCCATTCCTGTAATTCCTCAACGTAGGAAAGGCATCTTGATAGTTTTATCGAGTTAACAATGAACGCCCCATAAAGCTGATGCCATCAGATGCACTAACAACAGCAAAAGTACGCAAAACACGTTACCAACGTCGAGCGATAGTAGCTTGGTGACATGTCTTCTGCAGTACAACCAGCCTACCAATTCCCATAGGGGCAGTTCTCCATCTACATGTATTGCATGGTCAGCATGTTTGTAAGAATGGTGATGTTTTAATATTTTTAAGCTTAAATCTGTTAATGCTAAAATGATGAGATAGTGTATTTTTATGCTGACAAAAGTAGTATTCAAGAAGACGAAGCAGTTTTGCCACGCGTCTGGAGTGGTCGTGAATATGGAGAAAACTACGATTTGGATAATGGGGAACAAAACCCTTTAGATCTGGTGGTATTGGTTAGAACAGTGCACCGCTCGGGCACCGTGTGTCTTTGCATCGCATAACGGAACAGTGGGCCGCACTGCTTGTCAGCACTCACGCTTGTCAAGTGCGCCTCGCAAACATGGATGGGGTTAGGAGAATTTTCTGTGTTCGCTTGTGCGCAGGTAAGCGATGCCTTCCTTGTCGCAAAGGTTCTTAACGTGCGTCAGGTTCTAAACAGCTCGTGAGATAAAGATCAGACTGTGCATAAGAGTATCCGCCGCTTTCGTGTGGGGCTATCAATGGGAACCAACGCGCAGGGATAATTTGTTTCTCCCTTCAATATCGCCTGGGTAATGCATTTGTTTGTACACTAACTTATGCCTCGGTTTCTCTTTAACAAATTGGCAGATCGTTCACACTTTCACACCACGCATACCCTTGGCTCTCGCCAACTAAAGATGGACCTAGAGAATGCGCTGTGGCCTTCGACCTCGAAAAAACATGAGCTGCTGCTTACATGACTAATTTGAGCATATGACAGTAGTGGCAATTATGGGTGTAGCAAAATACGTTCCTCCCCAATAACCCTCTTTGCTTGGCGTTGCGAACACGGGTACGTGCCGAATCATAGCAACCGAGCGATGAAAAGATGCAAAAAAGGATAACGATAATAATGAAATGATTCCACCCCGGAGCGGTGGGAGTGTGGGCTGACCAGCTCTCAGCTCGAGACCCAGGAACGCCTGATCTCCCGGGCTAGAGCAGCAGCGGCCGCTCGCGGCTTTGTCAACTTATATGAGGCCACCCACCTTTATTTTATATTTTTCGGCTCAAACAAATGTTTCTACGACAACAATGACACATCCAGCAATTGGTCACTAGTTCTTTGGCAATCACTACGTCTTAAAAAGTGCTTAGGCGTTTTCGTGATTTTTAAATGCTGCAATAGAGGTCGCAAGCAGTGCAAGGTGCAAAAAGAAGCTTTATTGTGCTTTTGCTTGCAGTGAACACAAGCATTGCGCCAGCGTCATTACGCATCACAGCCTAGAGAAGCGCTTTTTGAATCAACAGAAGCAAACACAAAGAAGTGAAGGGTGGGGAGACAGCAGGCGGCTGAGGTGCCGCCGCGGGATAAAGAATCACAAGCTTAAGCGTTCGTGCGTGCGTGCGTGTGTACGTGTGTGTGTGTGTGTGTGTGTGTGTGTGTGTGTGTGTGTGTGTGTGTGTGTGTGTGTGTGTGTGTGTGTGTGTGTGTGTGTGTGTGTGTGTGTGTGTGTGTGTGTGTTTGTGTGTGGAGGGGGGGCGGGGAGGTATGGCGCCGCCGTAGTTCCGCACAACGGATACCAACGGAACGGCATATAACCGCGGTTCCGCGAAGAATAGAGACAAACTTCGGAGAAACACAGCCTATATAAGGACAGAATTGTAGTAGGCGCGTTGCTTATAAATGTACCATGCTTGTACTTAGACAAGCCATTTTAAACATACTGCTTTATTGTTGAATTCGAGGCTCTGACTTACTAATGTTTCAAAAGCAGCGCGTAGAGTTCAAAAGCAGTGCGCAGAGTAAGTTTGAAAAGCAGCGCGTAGAGGAAAAGGTTCTCTATATTCAGAACAAGACGTAATTCTATTCCCATTTCATTCCCCCAAGCGTTGTCCCCATTCCATTCCAATTCAATTCCCGAGTCGCTGAAACGTGGAATGATTCTGGAGTCATTTCAATTCCGCAATGGCAACTCCGCAACACTGGCCTGTTCTACTATATTCCGAGATAAAACTACAAGTGAACAAGAAAAATGAAAAAGCAAAACGTTGCATGATGTAACAGAGGTACATTGATTACCGAGAGAATGGAAATTAATTCTGATTATAATGATTTAGTAGGATGTGAAAAACAATAATCATTGGCTGGGAACGGCTACTTCTCTTTAAAATTGTGATGAGCATTGACAAAAATAACAAAGCGTTGCTGTTTCTGCACTCTTCTAATGGTTGTAGCTGTGTAACTTTGGCTGTCTGATGAATCATCGGGGTTTGTAGAATTCGCAGTTTTGGTTGGGCGGGTTTCGGGTTCGCCTCTGATGTTCGATAACCGCAAGCGGCTCTGCTATCTCGCAGGAGGGGCGTGGGTGAAATAGGCATAACTTCAGGTTACTCCCGCGGAGTCAGACAAGACGCTAGGTGCTTCGGAAGGGATGAGACGCGTGTTTGCGCCTAAGGCGACGCAGTAATGTATAGCTATTATGAAAAATTGTTGAAGGCTCAATGTAGATTAACGATTCTTCCTGTGCATTTCCTTCAAAGCCGAAAGCCGGACAATTTGGTAATCAAGTAGCCTAATGCGCGTAGCAGCGCATCAAAACACAAGACACACTGAATGAATGGGCGTATAGAACCTGCGAGTTTAAATCTCTCGTTTTGTTCCGTGTCTTCAAGCGCTGACTAAACAACAAAATGCTGCATGCATGCGCATAACCCATATCCTGCTTGAGCTCTGGCGTGTTCTTCCCTCATGCATGTTATGGGCAATGAAAGCTCTTAGAGCAGCGCGTAACTAACGTGCCGCAGATTGCACCAGAGCGGGAGTGGCCGTCTATCGCAAGATCGTGGTCGAACTCTATTCTCTCCGATACACTGATGCATTTAAAGGGGCCGTACAACACTTTTTGAACTATGTAAAAAACGCGGCCGGCAGGCAGCGCAGTCGCCTTTGAAGACGTCAGCCAAATATCATAGCAGTGTACACGGCAGGTAATTCACAATTACGTTTTAAAGACATCTATAAAGCCCTCGCTCTTCTCTCGCCATATCACGCCACCGACCAGCGCGACGAAATCCATGGAGGGAAGCATACGGACAATGGCTGATTTAATGACTGCGGGAAAATGTTCAGGGTTATGATCCGCGCCGACGTAGCTGCCTGCCGCTTACATAGCGACGGCAAGTGGTGCACGGGAGAGAACAAACCGAGACTGCGCAGGTCCGTTGCTATGACGACGCACGTGCGAGGGGGAAGAGGGAAATTGACATTGCCTGAGCTTCAAGGTCAAACGCATGCGCAAAGTCATTTTCTGCCTTTGTGCCGGAAGGAGTAGAAATATCGCTCTAAAAAGTTCTTGCGGCAGCTACGGCAGGGTTGCTGTCGGGACTGATCGCGAAAGCCGCGGGCAGACGTTCGATGGAGTTCAGGTGAAAATGCTCAGATTTTACGCTCGTATTTTTCAAGGAATAATTCTTCGAGCAATACGTTCAGCGCGTACTCCGCGGCTGTTCTCTTTCATAAGATACGCGTAGCAGCAGGCGTATTTCAAGGTGTCTGGCCTACCTTCGCACTGTGCGAGCTCTTTTTATTATGCTTTCGCAGCGCGGCATATACACGTGCTTTTCACTGCATACGGAGCCAGACCGCGATCACGCATTAACAACTTCCCGTGCATATACCGCACGCGAATAAACAATATTGTCACGTGGTCGTGACGTCGACCAAGACAGCAGTCAGCACGTCCGAGATGAAACTGTTTATTTGGCCGAACTTGTGGCCGGGAAACTGAAGGTCAGACTACAGCAACACACTGATAGCGTCGAACAGGGCGTCGACCGTCGATCAACTGACAAGCGGTCAAGCGTGTCGGCTTTTATACAGGCGCTATCAAACTTTCCAGCGATATCGCTGGTGGCGGCGTTATCTCTCGACAAAGCTGGAACATTCGCGTGCGGCGCGCAATCTTAACAAAACGATCTACAATGATCGGGAAGCTTCGCGAACAATGTGGCGCGGTTTGCGCTGAGCGTTGCTGACAGTCTTGGTGGGTGTAGCTTCAACTCATGAAACATAAGACACGCGGCAATATATTGGTTCTTAGCCACACCGCATGAAGTTATTGACTAATCCTTTAAATCTAACATGTCTGAAAGAGCACTCGCAGTCCAATTATTGGTTCTTACATTCACATAGGGCAGGACACTATGATAATGTACCGTGGCACAGGCAGCGACGCTGTCATGACCACCGTTTGCGGTGTGTTGTGCGTACATTAGGACTAAATATTTCTTCACATGAAGCAGGTTGAGGCAAAGTATTGTAGTGGGCAGTCGAATTGCGCGCGGCTATCATGGGGGTATCACCTGTGGTATCGGTGTTTAGGTCAGCCCCAGGCGCATCTCGTTCCAAGAGGTCGCTCATGTCTTTAGTCAATACGTCGTTGGGGGTGTAATCCTTGTCATCACCACCTGCAAAGCCGCAGTTGAAGGCAAGAAATTAAGGAATGAGCTTAAGGACAAAAATCTCGGCATCATGGCATGATTAAGAAAGCCTCATTTTTGAACAAAGAAAATAAAGTGTGGCGCATTTGCATCAAATTTCTCTATGGCTAGCCTCCGGGATTTTACGCCGTCCGTGCGGAAAAACAAAACTGTGGTTAAATAGAATTGTCTTTCTGTCCCCTAAGAAAGTGCGAGTTAAAAAGACAAAGACGAAAGAAAACGTAAATTGCCCTCGCTCAGCGCTAGAGTGAAGTGGGAAAGGGTTTTCGAGGCAGACCTCCTCCTCCTCCTGACCTGAGCGAGCCTCGGGACGAGGAGGGTGACCTCGGCAGAGGAAGCACGACAGACGCCGTCAGCGGTTTGTTCGTCATTCTTCCGTTCGTCTTTGTCTCGGTGTTTTGCGCACCTGTTCAACATACAGAGTTCTTACGGAAAGTTCGCCGCTTCCCGCAAAGGCGAGGCCGCGTGCAGTGCGCACCCCTGAAGAACAACGCGCGGATCTAGACAAGTACTCACCACCGGTCAAAAATAAATGTGCATGGTGTGATGACCACATAAATTTCGCACATAATTCCGTATCACCTCTGCGTCGTGCGCTACACGGCGCCGCTGGATTGAATTACCTTGCGCAAGACGGTGTAAATAGGAGATCGCTGGGAGAGCCATCCATCGTGCAGTAGACAAAATAAATGGCTCACGATGATGATAATACTCAATAGTAAAGAAAAGCCTTACAGCATTGTCACGTTGCCGTGTCGGCGAAGAAGGAAGTGGTCGGGCTGTTCAAGAAGAAAGCCTTTATACCACTTGATTGGGCGCACTTGCGCCCAGGAAATGAAAAGTCAAAGTACGAGCAATGCAAGCTGTACACTGATAGCGGCGATCACTGTTTCGGGCGTCGGCAGTCTGATCGTCGGCAGAACGTGTCGTCTTTCATACATCAGTGATCAAACCTTCCAGAGTTATCGCTGGTGTTCGCGTAAGCTCTTCAACAAACTTGACTATTCGTGTCCTTCACGTAATCTTATCGGAACGACCTGAAACATCTCGAATCATCTCGAAGCATCCGAAACATTGCTGCGCGGCATGCGACAAGCGGTGCTAACACGTCTTGCGGGTGAAACCAGCATACGTCAAAATAAAGAAATATTGGCACGTGGCAACATACCTATAGTATAGGAACTAAACACTTACGATAGCTCATCAGTAATATAACTTCTAGTTTCACTATTAAATAATATAACAAGGTATATGAATGATCGCGTTTGGAGTTAATTACTGAAATCAGCAATGTATTCTGTAAACTACATCTATCGCAGAACGTCTTGAAATTTAATCTGCTTTTAAGTTGGTAAATTTGTGTGTCCGTATTCGCAATGCAACACATTTCACTCATAGTTGTAAATCGCATAATGATAACTTACTTGGCATCATTGTAATGAGCACGCAAACGTTCCGCTCGGACTCCCTCCCAGAATAAAATGCATGTGTACGATCCCCCGAAACATTTGGAAATATTCTCTGGCGCAACATAGAACCTCCGTCCTCCCTTGTTTGCTCCAATGTCACTTGTTAATATCTGCTCAATATTTCACTGAACCTTCGTTTGAACCAACTCCTAATTTAAATATTTACGCTTTTTTTTACCTTAGGCCACCACTGACAATACTTCTGTCGCCGGCGTGAGATATATTGGCCTTCTACAGCGTTGTGGTAGCCTAGCAACTAAGATGTTACGATACTATGTTTGAGAACGCGCTTTCGTTTGCCATCCAAAGCGTCTACGTTGCGATGTTCGCGAAATGCAAAGGACACCCGTCGACTTCCAAGCACATTTGGTCAATATCAATGCGGAGTTTCCCACTACGGTGTTCCTCAGAATCACAGCGTAGGTTTGGAACGTAATGCCACATAATTGCATTCATCAATTTCCCCTTCGGCAGGCAGATGTTCAGATATGTCGAACGATAGAAGCGTGTTGTACACTCACTCGAAGCCAGGAAAACAACCACCAAGAGAGCCATGGTGACCATGAGAACCAAGGCCGTCACCAGCAGGAACGTAGACACATAACCTCCAGTGTTGTCTCTACGGTGAAAAGATAAATACAACAATGGAGAAATAATCAAGTATTGTCAAAGTGGTATTTCTACGGGGTCGAGCAACATATGGCTTTAGCTTGCTGAATAGTAGGCACACACTTGCAATGTTTATTACATTGTCCTGAAAGCCGATAGCCACACTGCGAGCCTAATTGGTGTAGCCTCGATACACGCCTGTGTACAGTTATTTTCAGAAGCAGTTTCAAGCACTGGCATGACTCTCTGGTAGGATACTTGACTTCCACTGATCCCTCTAAAAACCATGATTATTGTTTTTTTGCTTTCATCGAGATTTTTCGTTCACCAACAACGCCACAGACGCCGGCAACAGACTTTCTGTGACACGAGCTCCATAACGCTATCACGTTAAGATTTCCAATGTGCATTAGGACGAAAGCCTTAGATGCCTCATCAAACGCGAAAAGCGACCATTGTTGTCATTTTACAAAAAATCCTGCTTCGACGACATCCCACTGTGCCATCATCACGGAGTCACAAGTCGCCAAGATTTTGGTACGTCATCACGACGTAACCATGACGTCAATTAAAGTCGTTATCACGTGGCACCATTCCTTGGTCAAAGGTTAGCTGATCCCGGATGCACGGCAAAAACATGTGAGGTACAAAATGCTTCCAATGCCTCCGATCGATGAGGCAGTGCAAAACCAGATTGGGTGCGAGAAGGCTTTCGGAAAGGGAAAGGTGGGGGATAACTACAATCGATTGAAAAGAAGATAGCTTTCGAATTTGAGTCGTCTTAGGCAAATTCATAAGCGACTGGGTCGCTTTATCTTGCCCTTCCTGCGTTGTTATCGACTGAATCACGTGTGGCGCAGAACCATATTACACAGGCCGTGGTATGCGGGTAGCGCCTAACGTGACTGAGGGAAAGGGTGTCATGACGTGCGTGACGGGCATGTCACATTTTTCATGTCATGACCTGTTAACTGTGTTCGCCATGCTGTCATATCCTGTGATGCCAATTTTGGTATATACCAAATTAAGGAGATGGCCATGACAACACCAAGACGTAGGCGGATAGATAGATAGATAGATAGATAGATAGATAGATAGATAGATAGATAGATAGATAGATAGATAGATAGATAGATAGACAGATAGATAGATAGATAGATAGATAGATAGATAGATAGATAGATAGATAGATAGATAGATAGATAGATAGATAGATAGATAGATAGATAGATAGATAGATAGATAGATAGATAGGCAGACAGGCAGGCACGCAGGCAGGCAGGCAGGCTCAAAGCTCCATTAATTCGCAGAAAAATGCTTCGCGTTTAGTAAACGAGGCAGCTGGTTATAAGCCACGTCGAACTTGCGGCGCCCTCTTGCCACAACATCCTAGATTTCTCTAGCGCTTGCTTCAGCCTTCAATTACTGTGTTATCGTTGTTTTGTTACTCGTACAATATTGCACGATTCAATTGATGTTTCTTTCTCCAGGACACAACTAAACTGTAGAAAAAAAGGGCAAGAAAAGCTGCTGATAGACAGCTTCACGCGCCCCAAGAAACCGAACAAAAGATATCGACCTTTCAGTCTGTTAAAAAAAGAACAAATTGAGAGAGAAAGGCAGTCTACACAATGGATGATTTACACATAGAAAAAAAAGAAAAATACATGAATATGGAATCAAACATGACAATGCGTCTGGGCCTCAATGCACAGAACTATGTTGCAAGCAAAGTTTCCATTAAATAAGTTTTGCAGCTTAAATGGGTCCTGCAACACTTTTGTGAGCTATAATGAAATAGTCTTACGATTAGAGCACGACGCTTCACGAATCACATGTCGCACAACTTTTTTTTTAGAATCCGTAAAGTACGAGCGGAGTTGCAGGCATTTGTCGCACGCTTCATGCGCTTTCTCTCTCCTTTCGTATCAGCGAGCGCGCTGAAAGCTAGGCGGAGAGAGGAATAACAAGGGGGCGAGAAGATGCGTCCATTCGTCAGCGCGCGTCGTGAACTTTTTCTTCGAATGCGCGGCTACTTTCAGTACGATCGCGAGCGCGGGTACGTGGCAACCTCCCGCGGCGGCCACGGTAACTTCGCAGTTCACGGTGCTCTAATCAGCCAACGGCCGTGGTCTTGGGTATATGGCGCACTAATTTGAGTCTATGGAATCACTTGCAGAGGGAAGAGGGAGCTACTTCTAGCTGACTTCTAAATTAATTGTAAATTACAGGCCGCGTGCTTCTCTAATTTTTGGCTCGCCTGTTCTGGGGAACTTCGACTACTGATCGGCAGCGTTTTCTGACCATGTTCAAAAGTGTTGCAGGGCCCCTTAAAGGCGCGCATCCCTCGAAAAAAAAATTTCTTTATACTCTACAAAAGGCCTGCAGCTGAAAGACCAGCTCTGGCGCGTCCGATAAGCCAAGAATGCCGCCCGAGTCCAGGAACTCCGAGCAGCCACCTGACGCCACCAGGACCAAACTGCCGACCAACTCTGCTCAATAAAGTCTATTTCGTCTTCTTAATTTGTAGCCTAGGGCAATGGATTTTTTTGTTTACATATTTTCTTATACTGATTTCAACTATCGAATTTGTTTTGTAGTAAGTTGCATAGTTTGTGTTCTATTTCATGACAGTTTGTAAAATGTAGCTCTTCTTGGATTCCACTTTTTCTGCAACTAAACTTCTATATGCATGAGCCAATAATGGCTGATATTTCTACACATTAACAGTAGAATGTCCAAAACTCTCTAGAAAGCTTGTATACAATGTTTTATTGATAGTAAAAAATTACATTCTAAGAAGTTTTAAACTGGTCAAAGTTCGTAATAATCAAGTTCTGAAGGAGATAACGGCACTCATCACATGTGAAGGCATATGTAGAAATATTTTCGTGCAGGTGCGGCCATCGGAACTACAAAAACACGACGTCCAAACTCAAGATGTTGCCAAAAATTGCATCTTGAGGAGAACGCATTTTAACAGTAAAATTGAAAGCTTGTCTATGTGGCAAAAGACATGCTTTTTCAAATTATTTCTTTCGCCGAGCAATCATGGCAAGTTTTATCATGTGGCTTTGGCGAAGTCCTCACGCGAAATGCAATGACACTCAGCCAGGTGACGTCTTCCAGGGGAGTCTCGAAAATGAAAGCTTTCTAGTTTTTAATAGCAAGCTTGTACTTTCATTTTAACCCATTTTCAGTTTATTACAAGCTTGTTTTTTGTTTGTCATGAACGTAGAGAAACTGAACTTTACAAAACAATAAAAAACAAAAAATATGTGCTTTTTTGAGGGAAAAAAACGCGTTTTTAGACTAGCATATCTCCTTTGGTGCATTCACGAATAAAAAAAATACATCGACGAGAGAGGCCACATGGTCTCACATCTGCCGCCGCGATCAGGTGATGGTGATGTGGTTGCTGTATCTTACTCCAGCGCCCATAGTTCCATCACAGCCGATTCAACGAACCGCGACAGAGAGCCCGTTTCTCTTTGTTGCTTTAGGAGCCTGATTGAGCGTGTTATTTGCCGCTGTCACCGGCAACATTGGCGCCCAGTGACGCCGTGAAACGAAACGCCAGAAAACGACGGAAAAAACACTGCATGTTACTCGGTCTTAAATTATGGAGGGAGGCTTGACGTTCATGTGCGATGGCTGCCACATAAAATTCCGTAGCGTCACCGCTGAAGAGTCAAGGCCGGCTTGTCAGCTCAGTCAAATTTATATAAGAATGAATCAAGATATTATTTCCTGTTTCGCACATAACGTCGTAGGCATTGGCGTTATGTTGAAAAACAGAGGGCCCTGCTCGTAGTCAAGCAACATTAAAGTTGATGCCAAGTCTCACCTTCATTGTTTAGGTGTGAATCGTGTGTCACCCGACTGCAGCGTTTCGACACGTCTGTACTAACAGGCTAAATGAATGCATTATCGTCAGTGGCAATGCATAGCCGGTCGTCACAAATGAATAATTAATGGCCCGAAAACGACATTTTCCTCAACCGCATGTGCGTAGCGGGACGCAAGAAAGAAAGCGCTTAAAGCGTGCGACAAGTCCCTACAACTCCCCTCGTTCTTGCGGAACGGATTCGAGAAAATGTTCCAGCAGACGGCGATAGTGAGGCCAATCGATTATTCCTTCAAAACGTTGTTCAGGGCCTCTTTAATAGATCTTCCTTGTCAAAAGAGGAGGATTCCTCTAGGTAATTGCATACTTGAATATAAGAAGAACACAGGCTTCCGATCACTTTTTTATGTTATATTTAATGACTGTGCCGTTCAATCCTGACCGTCACATGAGACCTTCTTGCTTTGGTTTTGGAGCAGTTAGTGACCACTACGCTCCCGTTATTAAGGCGAAAGCCTTAGATGTGTCATCAAAGGAATATTGACCGTCGGCGGCTGCTTCTTCGAGATTTGGCGAGAGCTCACGGTACTTCGCGAGACTCGCGTTTCATCATTCGTGCGTCTGAGTCGCACGAATGATGAAAGTATAAAAAGTTGGGCTAAAGCCACGTGATATTCAAGTGAATGTGTGCGCAGTTGGCGTATGCCAAAAGTAACGTGATCTCAACGTAACGTGACATCATAACGCCACAAATCACCATTTTGCTGCGTCATGATGATGTCACATGATGGCGTCACACGATGGCAACATCGCAGGTCATCACCGCTTGGTCGAAAGTGGGCCGATCACGGAGGCAGTGCAAAACCACGTTAGGTTCAGCAACCTTTCAAAGGCGTGGATGAGGGGCGGGGAGGGTGATTAATACTTCGACTGAGGGGAAAAGGAGAAGCGGCCCGGGCTTTCGCCTTCGAGTCGCTTACGCGATTGCATGAAGGACCCTTTGAGTTTTTTTTTCTTTTTTTTTTGGTGTGGATATTGAAAGCTTGTGGAAGTTTGTGACACTGTGAGATAAATAGCTGAACGGACGGACAAGCTCAGTGTTTCTCCATGCCTTGCATTTGGTTCTCGAGCCGATAGAGAAGATACTGCAGGCTTAAATTTAAATACAACGATTTTACAAATACTTGTTAGCAAACGATGATCAAGAGAACGACAATGAGCCAGCGATGCATTTGCATAATGTACTTACGGGAACAACATCCAACCTAATCGAATGGGAGATCAGAAAAGACAGGTAAACAAAACACTCTTTCCCACTTTGTCTCAACTGTGCTGAAGGTAGTAAACCCGAGGCACTGCGGCGACCAAAGTAAAAATTTATTACACACACACAAAATCGCGTTTCAGCTGCCACGCGGGAGCCTTGTTCATAAGTAAAATTATAATAGTTCCTGTGGTTTAACGTCCCAAAACAACGATGATTATACGGGACGCCGTAGTGGAGGGCTCCGGAAATTCAGACCATTTGGAGTTCTTTGACGTGCACCTAAATATAAGTACATGGGCCCTGAGCATTTTCGCCTTTATCGAAAATGCGGCCGCCGCGGCGGGGATTCGATCCCGCGACCTTCGGGTCAGCAGTCGAGTACCATAACTACTAGACCACAGTGGCGGGCCGCAAGTGTAATGAAAACATGTGTCTGAACAGTTGGCTTTAAATGCGCTTCATTATATCATGCGAGCATCGCACATGTACTGTAGGTAGATTGCCATCGCTCCTGTTGAAAGTGCGCGGAGTGGTCTGTATCAAGAGAGATTCAAGGTAAAGACGTCGTGACAGTTTTTTTTTCTCTAGCGAGAACACCTGCCTTTATCCCAGCCGACTGCGTGTCCCCCGGAAGCATGCTCAACCAAAGCATAGGATTTATCATTTCCCTCTCTTCACTTCATAATTGTGCTGCTTAAGACGTCCTTTTGTGTGCGTGTATTATTTTTACTTTGATCGGCGCAGTGCCTCGGGTTTTCTGCCTTCACCATGTATCATCCTGACCAGACGGGCTTCCGTCAAATTTTAAACTTGATTACCTGAACTAGTTCAAGCAGCGATGCAAGAAACGTCGTTAAAGACCTTTACAACTGATTACGAAGAGAGAAAATGTCACTTAGTTAAATGAAAGATAAACCACATCAGAACATAAAAAACGACTCTACCGGCCAATCCTACGTTTTGGTACATCTTGTGTATACGTTAAGAAGTTTATGGCACGCATAAATGGTGTTATCAAAACAAAATTTCGCAAATGAGACCATTTCGCTCGGCTCTACACTCTTAAAAAAAATGGAGTGACCCTCTCTCCTTTAAGGGAGAAACGGCGATGTCCCCAATGTTCGTCTTCAAATGGAGAAACCGTTCCTCCCTTTTCAATGGAGAAACCGTCAAAATCAGGATGGCTGACGCCAAGCCAGTGAAGCGAGCAATAGATTTAGGCCTAGCGAGCGCATCGATTCTCGACTGATAAAGAGTATGCGGCACTGGCAGTCACTAAAAACGGTCCCGCTGAGCTTAATATCGAACGCTATGACAATAAAATCAAGCAGACAAACCTGTAGTGATGAAAACCTCGCGAAACGGAACTGATGGAACTCGTACGTTTCGCTCGGCCAGCGAGACGGCGTTCACTTTAAAAGAGACGGATACTGCAAAGGGGCTCTCACCAGGAGACTGTACGTTAGGCTTGCTGTCTTTATTTGTCGAAGCGTCGCACGGTGTAGCGACGTTATCCACGCGTTTGTGCCTCCAAAATGTACATTCTGTCGCATCAAAACAATCCCGGCGCAGCAGAGCATAGTTTCGATAGATAGATGTTCAACTTCATATAAGTAGGTGGAGCTATGAGAGCGCCGCGGCCGCGAAGTAGGTGGTAGGTGGCGCCATCTAGAGGGATTAAACAATACTAAAAAAAAGAGTTGTTTCTGACTGAGGCGGCGAACGTTGATACTGCACACGGCATTTCGGGGAGGTAGGCCCATTCATGGATTACTCAAGGACACCGGAAAGTTGATACGCACACGTTCACTAGGCAGACACATAGTACGCACATTCAATTCAATATATACACAATTCATTCGCATGTATAAAACCTACAACACAAACAATTCACTACAGACGCATACGTACAGACGTTTACACATACCCCTCTAAGAAGCGCTGGCCCTTATATAGTCACTGAATTACAGTGGACCATAGGAGGTGGCACAAAGATGCGTCATTTTTCTTCAACTCTTTACGATTTCATGGCTGCGTCACAATATACGCCGACATTATTAAATAGTAGCTATGGCTTAGCCAAGCGCACCAGTTAATCTAAAGCCGCATGATAATGAACGATATAATTACAAAGAGCTGATTAATTTAGTGAGAAAACGACCATATTGAGAACCGCTCATACCATTCCGACGACATTTTGAAGTAGCGCCATCTTCCGACAGCGGCCACAGATGAAATTTCTCCCTCTGATTTCTTTATTTTCGATAGTTACTGTGTGAGGGCGCAACATTGGCAACATAGTTCAGATTCCGTCGCCTGCGTCGCGTCGACTTCGTTGAGTGGTTTGGCGTTAACATCTGTTCACATTCTGTTAATGCGTTGACCACATGTATGACGATGGGCCATGGATTCTTTCAACTGCTGGCCCTTCAGTGACAATGCTTCTGATGCGGTACGGCCGTCTCATTTGTGTATACATACGTTACAACGCGGGTCGTGCGAAGAAACAAGACAAGATGCCTCGCACCGGACAGTGGTCTTTCGAGAGCGATGTCAGTGGCTCTTGGCGTCGCGGCAGCTCGATTACTTGAGTAGAGAAACTGGCGCTACACCGCGCGAATTATGGAAAAGAACGCTACCCACACTACGTGTTCTGTAATATTTCAGTACGCTGTACCTACATGCTGCTCTGCTACTGTTACGTCACGGTATTCGCCTGGCGTGTGAAATTGTGGTCATTGTGCGACAACTGTGTAGTTGTCGTTGTGGCGGTGGTTTGTCTTGCGTTAGATTTGGAATACTCTTTTCACAAAGGTGAGTGAGAGTGTTAGTGATTACCCACTGTGCACAGCTGTCATTAGAAGCGCATTTTGTGTTGAGTTTCGCACGCCAAAGCAAAATCCTGAGAACGAGAGATACATAATGAACGCGTGCATAAGTCGGTCCTAATTCTCAGTGATGGCATGCGTGTTCCGAAACGCTTGTGATTGAGAATTTTGGCTTAATTGACAGAAGTCATTGACTTATTTTTCAGATATGTGCAATTATGATGCAGGTTAGCGTTAAAATGCGGCCACGGCGGCCAATTTCAATGGGGGCGAAAGGCAAAGAACACCCATGTGCTTATGTTCGGGTGCACGTTAAAGAACCCCAGTTGATCGAAATTAATCCGTAGTCCCACACTACGGCGTGCCTCATAATCATACGGTGGTTTCTACACGTCAAACTCCAGCAATTATATGTTATCGTACTTTCACGCATGCACTGTCCAGTGGTATCACGTTTGCTAAAATGTTGTAAAAATTAACCTTCATGCTTTATATTGCTTGTTGTATTGATAAGTGCTATAAGTGCTGTGTAAAACTAAAACGCGTGCTCTAGCCAAGTATGTTAACGCTGAAAAAAGTTGAATTATTGGTGTACAGTCTAAGGTGTTCATTAAACAAGACTGTTTTGTGAAGCGGGACTTACTGTATTTATGACAAGCAGATCGTGCGCAAACGTATACAAACAACACGAGACACACGGAAGTATGCGGCGCATCGCGCACACGCCGAGCCTATAAAAAAAACGAAAAAAAAAAACGCCACACACGTTACTCAACACATAGAACAAAAAATTGGGGGACCCTTAAGCTTCGCCTTTAAGAGTTGAACGCAATAGCGAAATCCGGCCCCTAGTGCGCACTTTAACCACTAAGTGCATACTTATTAATGTGTTTTGTTACACACACACACACACACACACACACGCACACACACACACACGCACGCACACACACACACACACACACAGCGCGCGCGCGCGAATGGCACAGGTTTTTGATCTAAAGCAAGAGTCGCATGGCCTCTAAGATACACGCCGCGCGCTCGCCATCTCGGAGGCCATGAAGAGTCTCACAATGCCTCACAGATGGCAGCACATTATCTAGCGTTTGCTGTTTGCTTGTTAATATGTTTTCCGCTAGATGGACATAGTTGTCCATTTTTAGAGCTGTTTGAAAGTTCGTGTGTGTTTTTAGCGGCGATGGCTGCACTATCCCGGCCTTTTTCGACGTAGTTTGATGGTCTCCCAAATGCGCCTACAAATCGCCGAATGGGCTCGTTTTCGTCGTGACACCTGTCGAACAAAATGCGTTAAGGAGACTCCTTCCACTACATAGCATTTATGTAGTGTTTTTTTCCGAAGTAGCTGCAAGTAACCTCGTGGCTTCGTGGTAGGACACCTGCTTGCCACGCGTACAGCCCGGGTTCGATCCTCAATGAAACCGAAATTGTTTTCTTTATTTTATTTGCTGCTTTCTCGATTTTTCGCTCACGGTCGATTTTTCGCTCACAACCAACGGTGCCGACACCGACAACGGAATTTCTGCGACACGAGCTCTCTAACGCTATCGCGTTAAAACAATGAACGTCA
Source organism: Rhipicephalus sanguineus (assembly GCF_013339695.2). Taxonomy (NCBI): domain Eukaryota; kingdom Metazoa; phylum Arthropoda; class Arachnida; order Ixodida; family Ixodidae; genus Rhipicephalus; species Rhipicephalus sanguineus. The sequence goes on from NC_051177.1 coordinate 189,369,184, forward strand.
CTCGTGTGCTACTCGCATCAATCCTAGGTACAAGTAATTGCACGCGACCGGCCGAGATCGGTAGCACTGGATAGTCTGGTCTGAGGCTGCCGAGTGAGCGCGAAAGGGCAGCCGCTCTCCGCAGCACGGAATCACGATTTAACTCGGCGTGCGCATGCGCGCGCGCGCAAGTCACGTGGTTGAGGAGAAAAGTTTCTCCCTTGGCGCTTGCCGCAAGAGGGCGCGACGAGTAAATCGTCCGCAAAGGAGAAAGTCGCGGCTCCGAAGGAGGAACGGAGCCCGTTGCTCCGTTCTCGCTCCCTTTTTTTGAGTGTGTAAGCTTAAAGGATCTATGCAGCCATTGACAGAATTGTTCTTTATGGAGACGTCGTTGAGGTATGAACCCCAGCCACTTCCGAATAATATATGTCAAATCTTCACAGATAATTTTGTTATAAAAGGAAACATGCGTCACGCGTAAATATGTTGGCAACTGTGCTTTGTGTGTATTCGTCTTCAGCTAATCGCAATGAGATTGTAGGTGGCGAGTTTGTTCCGGCACGAGCGTTCCAGACGCATGCACCACGTGAGGCTGCTGATACCGCCTTGAACTACGCTCTTCTGGCTCATTAACGAGTTTAGTCTTCCTAGAGCTTCCTAGACTGCATGTCGTTACATGAATGCGATCCACTATAAACACTACCCGACTCGCCAGTTGTGGCATTCGCGTAAACTTCGCCTCTGGCTCGTCAAGTTTTGATTGATGGGGGCGTCTACCGCTATAAAACATGTCCGGTCTCCTGGCATTAAACCCTGGTTAAGCCATGTCATCTCTAGGCAACGCGCGAAAGGCACCGCTTCGGTGACGTCACCGTGACGCCGTACTGAACTTGGCCACTACAGGGGGCCCTGGTGACGTCGCGATGTAAAAACATTTCGGTAACTACCATTGGTAGGCCTCCCGTAACCGTCTGGAGACGCAGCTGGAACGCAACCACCGGCTGCGACGCGATTGCGGGCTGAGTTGTCACGCATTCATTACTCCTGCACTCCGTACAGCGCACTCTATTGCACCCGACGAAGGCAAACAGAAAAATGACACTGGTTCACACAGCGCTCGATTGCGAGTTTTTGAAGAAACGAATGTAATCCGGTAGGCCGAGCCACTCGGTTGGAGCGTTCACATGTGGGACGCTTAAATTTTGCGGATTATTATTTTCCTCAGTTTTCTTTAGGTTATATCAATGCTCCGGCGTCCTCTGAGGGGAATATGAAGTTTTGTCTAATATTTAACCATTTCCCTCTTATTTCAGCTTGCGATGTCCTTCAACGTGGATGTTTTGGTCGTCTCCGTTAGTGCTGCTTACAGCACAAGAACAATTATTAGACGAATGTTGTTGCTTTACGATGTCAGTGCCTATCCGAGCATGTAGCCTGGATTGTTCTTTGAGGAAGCAGACTCTGTCAGATGTCAAGCGAAAGAATAAGTATTGGCTAGTGGCTTTCCACCCAGTACAACCAAAAGCCAAACTCTGGTGTCACGCTGCCGAACTCAAAG